>NC_059194.1:17463014-17550514 GCF_020615455.1 Coregonus clupeaformis | reverse complement strand
GGAGATGAGTTACCTTGTTAGAGTGAGAGGAGGTGAGTTACCTTGTTAGAGTGAGAGGAGGTGAGTTACCTTGTTAGAGTGAGAGGAGATTAGTTACCTTGTTAGAGTGAGAGGAGATTAGTTACCTTGTTAGAGTGAGAGGAAGTGAGTTACCTTGTTAGAGTGAGAGGAGGTGAGACTTCCTCATTATCCTCTTATGTGATCCGCTCTCCCCTCTCTCACAAAGAGCCTTGATCCATAACTGGAAATGGTTAGCTTTTGTATTACTGAGGAAAAACATGGTTTCTCCTGCCTGCTAGCTTTCTGTCGCTCTTTCCCCCTCTCACTTTCTCGCTCGATCTCCCACTCTCCCCCTCTCGTTCTCTCACTCATTCTCTCTCGCACACAATATCTCTTGCTCGATCTCCTGCTCTCTCTCCTGTTCTATCTCTCTCTTGTTCCCTCGTTCGTTCTCTCGTTCGTTCCTTTGATCGTTCTCTCGTTTGTTCTCTCGTTCGTTCTCTCCAACCTTCTGGGTTTGTGAGCCTCAATTACCGCTGTTTCCCCACACTTAGACAACCATCTGCTACCAGAGGACTGTCTCTCATTCTGACACTCTCTTGGTTAGTAGGGAATATTCTGTGTGTATGTATGTGTCCTACTGTGTGTGTGTGTGTGTTGGTGCTCTGCATGGTTGTGTATAGGTGGTCATTATGGGCACTATCAGCAAAGAGGACCTGTCATGTTCAGTCATGTGAGCATAAAATGCATTCTGGGCTAGACGCCCACTTATGCAATATGGCATTTGTGACGCACTGTCAGACACACACACACACACACCACAACCATGAAGACACTGGTACTGGTAACAGGCTTAGATATGTTATCCTGTGCTGTGCTTTGGTTCTTGAGTCCTGGGAGGGACAGTGACATCTTAGACGAGTCTAAACATGCCTGTGCCAGAGGTATTATATCACCCTGTCTCCTGTGTGTAATCAACGCCTGTTAGGCACGCTCAGCCTGTGTCATCCCCAAGCTCATACAACCTATTTGACTCTGCGCCAGCTTAGAAATAGTGCAACTCAGCCAAAATGGACGCCATTGTAATCTTCTTGCTTGCTACCTCACTAGCTATGTTTCCATTTCCATTCCATTGTGCAGTGATTTTTTGTCGAGAAAGTTTGCATAGAAAATAGATGCAACATATTCCTGCTAGGGTGCATTTCCATTTAACTGTCTTGTGTCGATCAAAACAGCTGGACGTAATGACGTCACACCTAAAGACAAAACCTTTTTCGCAAAAAAATACAGTGTCGAATTAAAATGTAGTGGTTGAAGTGTTTCCATTATCCATTTAGGCAAACTGTTAATTAATAAACAGCCTGTATGCCCTCACACCTGTTTCATGTCTCAGGTAGCCCGCAAACGGCTAAGATGCTGCAACATCAGTCAACAGCCATCTTAGTGCAGAACATGGTGAAACTTGCCAGCCAACCAGAAAAAGCAAGCTGAAGCCATTCAGGCATTCTTGAAAGTCAGGACAATCCTTGTCCTGCAAAGAAACATCATTTTTTATAGTTGAATTGTTTTATTTTGCAAGCAGTAGGCATTTAGAATGTAATGTGGAGTAGAGCTTTACAGTTACGTTGTGACATCACATACCCCGCGTACCTTCACAATGATTTGGCAATCATCATTTGTCGCTATAAATAAAATAAAAATCCACTCCTGTCGAACGGATAAAAATGTCGATCTTTAGGAAAATGTTTCCTATATCTGCCGTTTCCATTGCACATGCAATGTTGCTTTTGTCGAATCAACCTGGGCCAATAGAAACCTGCCTAGCTAGGCTAAAGACTAGAGCAAAAGAGCCTAAATTGATGCCATACTCATATAACCCCATTGACTTAGAGACAGTCTATAGAAGCAGTGTAATATACAGTGGGGAAAAAACGTATTTAGTCAGCCACCAATTGTGCAAGTTCTCCCACTTAAAAAGATGAGAGAGGCCTGTATTTTTCATCATAGGTACACATCAACTATGACGGACAAAATGAGGAAAAAAAAATCCAGAAAATCACATTGTAGGATTTTTTATGAATTTATTTGCAAATTATGGTGGAAAATAAGTATTTGGTCAATAACAAAAGTTTCTCAATGCTTTGTTATATACCCTTTGTTGGCAATGACACAGGTCAAGCGTTTTCTGTAAGTCTTCACAAGGTTTTCACACACTGTTGCTGGTATTTTGGCCCATTCCTCCATGCAGATCTCCTCTAGAGCAGTGATGTTTTGGGGCTGTCGCTGGGCAACACGGACTTTCAACTCCCTCCAAAGATTTTCTATGGGTTTGAGATCTGGAGACTGGCTAGGCCACTCCAGGACCTTGAAATGCTTCTACGAAGCAACTCCTTCGTTGCCCGGGCGGTGTGTTTGGGATCATTGTCATGCTGAAAGACCCAGCCACGTTTCATCTTCAATGCCCTTGCTGATGGAAGGAGGTTTTCACTCAAAATCTCACGATACATGGCCCCATTCATTCTTTCCTTTACACGGATCAGTCGTCCTGGTCCCTTTGCAGAAAAACAGCCCCAAAGCATGATGTTTCCACCCCCATGCTTCACAGTAGGTATGGTGTTCTTTGGATGCAACTCAGCATTCTTTGTCCTCCAAACACGACGAGTTGAGTTTTTACCAAAAAGTTCATCTGACCATATGACATTCTCCCAATCCTCTTCTGGATCATCCAAATGCACTCTAGCAAACTTCAGACGGGCATGGACATGTACTGGCTTAAGCAGGGGGACACGTCTGGCACTGCAGGATTTGAGTCCCGTAGTGTGTTACTGATGGTATGCTTTGTTACTTTGGTCCCAGCTCTCTGCAGGTCATTCACTAGGTCCCCCCGTGTGGTTCTGGGATTTTTGCTCACCGTTCTTGTGATCATTTTGACCCCACGGGGTGAGATCTTGCGTGGAGCCCCAGATCGAGGGAGATTATCAGTGGTCTTGTATGTCTTCCATTTCCTAATAATTGCTCCCACAGTTGATTTCTTCAAACCAAGCTGCTTACCTATTGCAGATTCAGTCTTCCCAGCCTGGTGCAGGTCTACAATTTTGTTTCTGGTGTCCTTTGACAGCTCTTTGGTCTTGGCCATAGTGGAGTTTGGAGTGTGACTGTTTGAGGTTGTGGACAGGTGTCTTTTATACTGATAACAAGTTCAAACAGGTGCCATTAATACAGGTAACGAGTGGAGGACAGAGGAGCCTTTTAAAGAAGAAGTTACAGGTCTGTGAGAGCCAGAAATCTTGCTTGTTTGTAGGTGACCAAATACTTATTTTCCACCATAATTTGCAAATAAATTCATAAAAACTCCTACAATGTGATTTTCTGGATGTTTTTTTCTCAATTTGTCTGTCATAGTTGACGTGTACCTATGATGAAAATTACAGGCCTCTCTCATCTTTTTAAGTGGGAGAACTTGCACAATTGGTGGCTGACTAAATACTTTTTTTCCCCACTGTAGCCAACATGGACCCCACACACATATAACTCCATTGGCTACACAGTGCAAGTGAGCCAAAATGGACACCATCCTCATCTACCTCATTAATTTAAGGCCCAGCCAGCCTAGATGACCTGCAACATAGCCAAAAAGGACACTACAAGAGACTTTCGGTACAATCATGACTGACCTAAAGCGACATGGCTAAACTTTAACAAGTACTCTATGTAGTGGCATGCTGAGCCAAAATGGCTTCTTCATTAACGCCTCCAGTGGATTAGTGCTAACTTGCTGATTGTAACAGCAATTGTGAAACATTCTCTCTGGGCATCAGCTGAAAGCAGGTGCAGCATAGACCCACCAGTCTCTACAAGCATGATTCATCTATCAAGGGGGAAACTGTCAAACAGTTAAGACGAGTTATAGTGGTGATATATAAAGAGATATCTAGCTCACTCCCCCAATGCATGTGAACAAGCAGTCTGTCTCAATCACAAATTTATTTGTTACTCTAAATGATACACCTGAAACCCCAACCGTTGCACATTATCATCTCCCTTTGCCTGTATTGTGTTTCCAACATGTACAACTCCAATCAATTCCTCTGCTTACGTTTGTAACTGAGCGATACCTCAACCCAAAATGGCCGAATTTGACGTCCACTGCTACACTGCTACTCATACAACTCCCTTAGATGGAATTTATTTTCCTCATATTCTGTGCTCGCTGATGCAATCTATCCTCCTTCAAGTTGTCAGTGGGCTAATGTAGGCTCCAAGATGGCTGGATTGCTTTGTGTTAGAGGTGAGAGGGATCGCTCTCTTCTCTTTAGCCGCGAGATGACAGGTATGTTAATGACACCTCTGCCAATCACGAGCACCGATAATAAGGTCTGAGTCACTAACAGCTCATCCCAAACTCCCTAAATGAAAGGGAGAGAAGGAGAGAGGGAGGGGGGAAGGGCTATAAAGCAGGGATAGTGGAACAACAGGACATTATGGTGGGGAGGGAGAAAGGGGTAAAGAGAGCAGTAGGGAGGTCAAGAAAGAAAGAGGGGAAGGATAGTGAACCAGTGGGAAGGAAGGAGGGAGGGAGGGAGAGATGGGAGTCTGTAAGAATGAGATGAGGAGAGGTTTAAAAGAGTGACAGAAAGAGAGACAGGCAGAGGCGGACAGATAATGAGAAAGAGAGAGAGAGAGAGAGAGAATGACATTCAGTGTTTCCCTTAGGATTGTTTTTAGCAGTGGTGACAGAGTTAGTCTTCCTGGGGTATACGGCTATACATCTACAATATATATATATATGATAGGGCACGGACTCTACAAGGTGTCGAAAGCGTTCCACAGGGATGCTGGCCCATGATGACTCCAATGCTTCCCACAATTGTGTCAAGTTAGCTGGATGTCCTTTGGGTGGTGGACCATTCTTGATACACACGGGAAACTGTTGAGTGTGAAAAACCCAGCATCGTTGCAGTTCTTGACACACTCAAACCAGTGCGCCTGGCACCTACTACCATACCCCGTTCAAAGGCACTTCAATCTTTTGTCTTGCCCATTCGCTATCGGAATTGCACACATACACAATACATGTCTCAATTGTCTCAAGGCTTAACAATTATTCTTTAACTTGTCTTCTACCCTTCATCTACACTGATTGAAGTGGATTTAACAATTGACATCAATAAGGGATCATAGCTTTCACCTGGATTCACCTAGTCAGTCTGTCATGGAATGAGCAGGTGTTCCTAATGTTTTGTAGACTCTGTGTGTGTGTGTTTTTGCAGCCACGGTGCATGTCTTCTAGATACAGTCTTATTTGTTGCTGCAGTGCCTGTGCAGTAGTGTGTGTAGCTGTGTGTCCGGGAAACAGTGTATCACAAGTTAGCCATAATGACCTGCTTGTTGTGAAACAGAGGATGACAGAGTGAATTTCTCTTCAGTTTCCCCCATGCTCGCCACACTTGTGCAGCCAGTACCCCTGGCCACGCGTCTCTTCTCAAGGTCAGCGCTCCTCAAGCAACACCCCCCCCCCCTCCTCCTTTTTGGTTCCACCTCAAATCTGTTCTTATCAGCCTGAACAGATCTTGCTAGCTAAGTGGCTAACCGCTATGTCGCTGACATGTTGTCAAATACAGATTACTGTTATTAGCTCAACATGACACAGACGTTAGAGGATGATGAAATGTTTGATCATGCCTGGACTAGACAATGGCCCTTATTAATGAGTCACTCTCAGGGATGGATGCTTGGTTGTGTTTTAGTTTTAATGACCCCTATAAATATAGGTTTTTAGACGGTCAGCGTCATGTTTAGTGTGTGTTAAAACTGTTTATAAGGGGCTGTGAGGATCACAACTTTGTCTACTGGTTTTGGAGTGTGTGTGTGTGTGTGTGTGTGCTGGTGCGCATGCACGTGAGGGTGTGTGAGTTGTTAATGTATGTGTGTGAGTTGTTCATTTGTGTGTGTGAGTTGTTAATGTGTGTGTGTGTGAGTTGTTCATGTGTGTGAGTTGTTAAATTGTGTGTGTGTGAGTTGTTAATGTGTGTGAGTTGTTAATGTGTGTGAGTTGTTAATGTGTGTGTGTGAGTTGTTAATGTGTGTGAGTTGTTAATGTGTGTGTGTGTATGAGTTGTTAATGTGTGTGTATGAGTTGTTAATGTGTGTGTGTGAGTTGTTCATGTGTGTGAGTTGTTCATGTGTGTGTGCCCTATATGTTTGTGGCGTGTCCTGGCCAGCTCTTGGGACCTCATTATTCCCTGTGTGTGTGTGTGTGTGTGTGTGTGTGTGTGTGTGTGTGTGTGTGTGTGTGTGTGTGTGTGTGTGTGTGTGTGTGTGTGTGCGAGCGAGCACACCTCAACAGGCCAGACCCCATGGGATCCTCAGACACAGTCTATTTGTAGAAACTCACCACACCTAACTTCCACACTACTCTACTGGCTCTGAGACCCTGCAGGCACACTCCTCCATCTACCTCTCTCGCTCTCTCATTGTGTTTTATAGTAAACCCATTGTTATGGTATGACTGTGTTATTGGCTGTGCTTGTTTGTGTGTCTGTGTAGGTGTGATACGTCTGTCTGTTTTCGAGGGAATCGAGGTAGCTAATAACTGAATGGTTACCATAGAAACTACAGTCAGAGCAGGCTGAAATAGTCTGGACTGTCTTGATAACTGAAATAGCATTAATTAGACTGGTAATAACGATACCACCACACCACACACTTGTTTCTCTTGAATCCCGATGTGAAGAGGCTTTACGTAAAGTTTTACAAAACATTTCTTATTGGACAAGTTCAGATAGTCCCTCCCTGTTTCAGTCTGTTCCGTTTAGTGCCTTATGAATACCACCCTCGTCCTAGTCAAAATGTCAACATTGTGTACAGTCCCTCCCTCCTCCCCCTCTCCCTCCCTCTCTCCTTGTCCAAGGTGGAGCTGGTTAAATTGGTTGGTATTTAAGTGGCCCTCCAGACCTGGCCTCAGTCTTAAATGAACGCTTTGTGTCATGTCAACACCAGAAACTTCCTGGACAAGGGCTTGGCTGAGGGAGGAGAGGGGGAGGAGGGGGAGCAGAGAAAAGGGGGAGGCAGACCCCTGTATTACACAATTCCCCCCATTCACCAAAGGTAACTGTTACTTGAGCTCCCTCACATTGGTCTCGGATGGGGGAGGTATAGAGAGAAGTTGCCGCTTGACACTGATATAAGGATAGGTTTGCGTTTTTCCTAATGGTTAATGATAAGATCTTTGTCTATGGGAGACTAAACAGAGGGGGGAGGGGGAAGAGAGGGAGGGAGTTGAGCGTTTTCAAGAGGCCTTGGCAGACTGACACTCCCAATAAAGCATTGATTGGTTCATAGAGATAAGCATCTCTCGGAGCTCTGGTTGCCGTCTCGACCATTGAGTGTCCTGTCTGTCAAATGTGGGTTCCCACGGAAACAATGACTCCCCTGTCCCCTCGCCCTTGAAAGAGCTTCAAAGACTGTCTGAGAAATGAGTGCGTGTGTGTGTTTGCGTGCGTGTGTGTACACTGCTAAAGGGAGAAACACTTGTCTTCTTTTGGGAGTGTGTATATCTGACAGTGTATACATTTAATTCATGCTTTACTCCATCCACAGTATCATCTCAATGTTTACTTTACTTACAGGTTCAATACTCTAGGTTTCACATGTAACTATTTCCCCAAGATTCACATTGGCTGTCCTTATAACTAGAACAAGACTGGTTGGGATCAAGTTTAAGCTTTAGACCAGACCACACCACTGGCGTACCACACACCTCCACAGCCCCCTCCCCAGATAGCATATGAACAGGTCATAAGACATGGCAAAAAAAAATAGAATGACAGGAAATTAGCTGTAAAACTGCTAAATTTTCTCTCTGCCCCATGGCAATATGTATAGAATTGCAAGACATTTGCTTTAAAACAGCAACCTTTTCTCTCTGTTTGCTGCATTCATTTAATCACTGATAACTGTTATGGACCTCTTTGCCACTGTGGCCAGGTCCTAATGTCAGGGATCAAAGCTGTTCCTGACAGCCCATCCCCTGGATTTCGAGGAGAGACCCTCTCAACTGAACAATGATCAAATGGTATGAATGAAATAACATCCAAAATCATGAACTATCATATTGGGTGTAATATGCAGCTAGATTCAGATGATATTGGGCATTCGAGGGAATAAACAACATTTTAATGAATTAACTTGTTTCTGTGCTCCTTTCATAGGCCTATGCATGGAGCAACCCATAACAACTTACAATTGACAACTTCGACAGGAGCTTAACACCTCACATCATTTCACTAGAACATAAGAAAAAGGACTACTACTGGATCATAATGGTTACATCTCAGGAACGTGTTGGTGCAGATAAACTCCCACAACAGATTTCCAGATCAGTCCTTGAAGTTCCTATATCCAAATTTGTGCCAAACACTGAAGACAAACAATACCTCAGGAATTAATTCAAAGAACTTGCGGGATGTGTCGTTGTTAGGTAGTTACCACAATTTGAGCACTACAAGTCTAATGTTAAATGGGACTTACCTCACAAATACTCAGATGTAATGGCAAGGAAATCAGATATAATGCCTTTAGGGCTACTGGATGGAAATGAAAGACAGTCAAAAGACATGATGAGGACGATCAAACTACTTAATGAACGTTATGTCCCATTTTCTTCCATAGAAGTAGATGGCAAAACTGCTCAGACCCCGCTTGTGAACTTGACATTACCAGGTGATCAGTTGACATAACAAAATGCAGATGCAGCAATTGGACATTTGAAAAAAGCCCTTGAACCCATAGACAAAGTGAAAGGCCTGCTGTTGCAGACTTCTACTGCGCAATGAACTTACCTTATATACAGGGAGTTCTACAAGACAACGTCCAATGGAGAAATGGGAACTCTCTACCAATTAAGGAACATGTTGAACAGAAGAAATGTGACTCAAAGTGCAGTTGGAGTACAACTCCCCAACGGGCTCAGGAGAGGCGAAGGTCGAGTCATGCATCCTCTGAAACATGACCCGCCTAACCGCGTTTCTTAACACCCGCCCACTTAACCCAGAAGCCAGCCGCACCAATGTGTCAGAGGAAACAACTGACGACCAAAGTCAGCCTGCAGGCACCGGCCCGCCATAAGGAGTCACTAGAGCGCGATGAGCCAAGGAAAGCCTCCCCAGACGATGCTGGGCCAATTGTGCGCCGCCCTATGGGACTCCCAGTCACGGCCGGTTGTGACACAGCCTGGGATCGAACCCAGGTCTGTAGTGACACCTCAAGCACTGAGATGCAGTGCCTTAGACCGCTGCGCCACTCGGGAGGCATGTGTAATTATTTTAAAAGAACATATTCTATGTACCCTATTTTTACCATTTATTTGTGTAATTACTTTTACTTACAATGTTATGTAATGTTAACATTCTTCCTGTTGTTGCTGTCTGAAACTTTATATAGGAATATGTTTTATGGGCTGTGATGTTGTCACACCCTGGCTCTGGGACTCATTATGTTGAGCCAGGGTGTGTGCATTCTATGTGTTCATGTTCTATGTTGGGTGTCTAGGTTGTCGATGTCTATGTTTGTATTGAGTGACTCCCAATCGGAGGTAACGAGTGTCAGCTGTCGGCTCGTTATCTCTGATTGGGAGCCATATGTAAACTGTGTGTCTTCACCTTGTGTTTGTGGGTTTTTGTTCCGTGTTCGGTCAGTGTTATCGTTGGACGTCACGAGTCGTTTCTTGTTTTGTATATTTAACTTTAACTAATTAAAGTCATGTTTGTTTCACACGCTGCGCCTTGGTCTACTCTTTCCCACGATCGTGACAGAAAAACCCACCAAAGAAGGACCAAGCAGCGTGTCCAGGAGCAAGGAGACTGGACATGGGAGGAAGCGCCGGGTAAGGAGATCGAGAGGCTGGCGATGGCCCAGGTGGGCAAATCGTGGTCCTGGGAGGACATGCTCGGGGGCAAGGGACCTTGGGGGAGGATCAAGGCCCTGGCGAGAGAGGAGCAACGGCGTCAGCAGGGCCATCGTCGGAGGGACGAGAGGCAACCCCAAAAAGTTTTTTGGGGGGGGCACATGGCTTGGGCGGCTGGGCAGCAGGAGGCTGCCACAGGGAGACGTGGAGAGAAGGCTACCGGATTACGGGAGCCATTGGCGAGTAGAGGGAGGGAAGTAGTTGAGGCACGGCGTAAGAGACTGAGGTGTGTTACCAGTCCGGTCCGGCCCGTTCCTGATCCCCGGTTAAGGCCAGTGGTGTGTGTTCCCAGTACGGACCGGCCTGTTCCTACTCCACGCATCAAGCCCACGGTGTGCGTCGCCAGTCCAGCCCGGCCGGTTCCTGTTCCACGTACAAAGCCTACGGTGTGCGTGGCCAGCCCAGCCCGACCTGTTCCTGCTCCACGTACCAGACCCACGGTGTGCGTCGCCAGTCCAGCCCGGCCGGTTCCTGCTCCACGTACAAAGCCTACGGTGTGCGTGGCCAGCCCAGCCCGACCTGTTCCTGCTCCACGTACCAGACCCACGGTGTGCGTCGCCAGTCCAGCCCGGCCGGTTCCTGCTCCACGTACAAAGCCTACGGTGTGCGTGGCCAGCCCAGCCCGACCTGTTCCTGCTCCACGTACCAGACCCACGGTGTGCGTCGCCAGTCCAGCCCGGCCGGTTCCTGCTCCACGTACTAAGCCTACGGTGTACGTCGCCAGCCCAGCCCGGCCTGTTCCTGCTTCTCGCATCAAGCCTACGGTGTGCGTCGCCAGCCCGACCCGGCCTGTTCCTGCCACCCGCACCAAGTCTACGGTGCGCGTCGCCAGCCCGACCCGGCCTGTTCCTGCCACTCGCACCAAACATACGGTGCGCGTCGCCAGCCCGGTCCGGCCTGTTCCTGCCACCCGCACCAAGTCTACGGTGCGCGTCGCCAGCCCGACCCGGCCTGTTCCGGCCACTCGCACCAAACCTACGGTGCGCGTCGCCAGCCCGGTCCGGCCTGTTCCTGCCACTCGCACTAAGCCAGGGGTGCGAGAAGTCAGCCTGGTAAGGCCCGTTCCTCCTCCACGCACAAAGCCAGGGGTGCGAGAAGTCAGCCTGGTAAGGCCCGTTCCTCCTCCACGCACAAAGCCAGGGGTGCGAGTCGTCAGCCTGGTAAGGCCCGTGCCTCCTCCACGCACAAAGCCAGGGGTGCGAGTCGTCAGCCTGGTAAGGCCCGTTCCTCCTCCACGCACCAAGCCTACGGGGTGCGTCGTCAGCCCTGTCCGGCTCGTTCCTGCTCTCCGCACCAAGTCTGTGGTGCGCGTCGCCAGCCCATTCCGGTCCATTCCTGTTCCACGCACCAAGCCAGGGGCGCGTGTCGTCAGTCCGGCTCCGGCCAGCGGGGCTAGACAGGACCAGGGGTACTATGGGGGGTGTATCGGAGGGTGGTGGTCAAGGCCGGAGCCAGAACCGCCACCGAGGAGGTATGCCCGCCCAGCCCTCCCCTGTTTTGGGGGTTTTGAGGCGCGGTCGCAGTCCGCGCCTTTAGGGGGGGGTACTGTCACACCCTGGCTCTGGGACTCATTATGTTGCGCCAGGGTGTGTGCATTCTATGTGTTCATGTTCTATGTTGGGTGTCTAGGTTGTCGATGTCTATGTTTGTATTGAGTGACTCCCAATCGGAGGTAACGAGTGTCAGCTGTCGGCTCGTTATCTCTGATTGGGAGCCATATGTAAACTGTGTGTCTTCACCTTGTGTTTGTGGGTTTTTGTTCCGTGTTCGGTCAGTGTTATCGTTGGACGTCACGAGTCGTTTCTTGTTTTGTATATTTAACTTTAACTAATTAAAGTCATGTTTGTTTCACACGCTGCGCCTTGATCTACTCCTTCCCACGATCGTGACAGATGTGAACACTGTGTCAGAGCTGTAACAACTGTTATAGCTGAGCCTTTTACCAATTCTCTGGCCAACACTGTGTCACAGCAGTAACAACACTGGGGGAAAGCCCATACTTCTTCTACTTTGAAAGTTGTGTAAAGTTTACAGTAGTACACTTTGTTACTTATTTCATCCAAAAAAGCCAACTACAAGTTAATTTACAATAAAGTCATACAATGAGCATTGATGTTTCCAAATCTGGATTATTTATTGAAGTCAAGTGAAGGATAAAAGTGATATATTTAAAATACACTTTATGAACAAGTAACTATGGGTGACAGGTCACATCTTGACCCACTCTCTACTTTAGATAACTGAAAATGAGTATTAGAACAAATCTTTAATCTAAATGATTTATTTACAGTGTGTGTATGGCATACATTCTACTATTCCATACAGCTCAATGGTAAAAGGGCCTGTTTCCACAACAATAATATCCTAGACTATATGCCTTCTTTTGAAGTGTTAAGCAGATGAGACAATACCTACAGTATTAATCAGCACAGCGTGTAAAAGTCCTCATGTATACACAGTCATGTTTACAAAAGCCCCACGTTGTCCCAACACTGAATCATCATCATCATCATCATCATCATCATCATCATTTCTCATGAGTTCATCATTCCCAAAACCTCAGTGATGATAGACAGTAGGACTATTGTATGTCTCATGTCAGTAATGGGCAGAGCAGAAAAGTTTTCCTAAATTGAGAAAAGTAAGGGAATTGCGCTCAGAATGTTGTCGATGATTTTGTCAGGGTTACCCTCATTGGCTGATGTACAATAAACAAAGACACTCCCATGAACACCTGTGTGCGCCACAAGATCATGTAATTTCTCTCTCAGGTATTGCCTATTCCCTTCACTGACCAGCCTATGTCTTGATTGTAATTGCTGTCCTGCATGCCTCTCCAAAGGACTTGAATTGCCCTCACATACGTCCTTGCAGTTGCATGAGGTAGCACAATTGTCACAGAAGTCATGTTTGGGTGATATTGGTTGTGTGACCTCATCATCAAAGAGCTGTAACAGTGTCACCCACGTGCAGCTGGTACAGTTTGACAAATACAGTGTCATCTTATCTGAAACTGCAACAAGCTTTCTTCCCAAGTACAGGATAAGTGAGTGTGAGCTTGTGCCGTCCCTCCCCGCTCTTCCATATTCCTGCATGAAGGACTCAAGGTCTTGAGGTGGTCCAAAGTTGACTACATGATGGACACCCATAAAGTCTACCCTCATTCCCAGTGCTGAAGTAGCCATCACAACTCTGAGATTAGATGACTCATCTTTCAAGGCTGCGATGATGTGCAGTTTTATGTGCTCAAGTGTCTGAGTGGTACATGTTGAAAATATTGTTTTCCAGTCTGCCCTCTGCTCCTGCTGGATGCACAGACTTCTCCCCAAGGAAATGCTGAAAACCCTTGTTGTACAGCAAAGAACAGTCTTCAATTCTCTTACAGTATATGACAGTCCTTGGGTTCTCAGGCCCCTTTGACTCCAACTTTGTGAGTAACCATGAAAACGTCTCTACAGGGTCAGACGACACGTTCTTCACTGCCAGTCTGAGGTGGCCCTGTCAGGACTTTTCACCACCTCAACACTTTTCTGCATGCCCAGCTGCTTCATTATGCTCTTCCTTGTAGCCTTGGAAGCTGTAGCTGTGACGGCCAATACAGTATCTGGACCTGGTAGGAGCGACCACAGCTCACCAACCATTCCACACCACTTCTGAAAAGCAGCCTCTTTCCCATGTGCCTTTCCCCTTTATAGGGAATGGGATAAAAACAAGTGCAATACTGGTTCAATGACAACATTGTCATGTTGACGGTAGAGCGTGGCCTTTGTGTTAATTTAAAGGAGTGTAATTTTAAGATAAGTCCAACATTATTAAGTGTGGCGCAGTGGTCTAAGGCACTGCATCTCAGTGCTTGAGCCGTCACTACAGACCCCCTGGTTCGATTCCAGGCTGTATCACAACCGGCCGTGATTGGGAGTCCCATAGGGCGGCGCACAATTGACCCAGCATCGTCGGGGTTTGGCCGGTGTAGGCCGTCATTGTAAATAAGAATTTGTTCTTAACTCACTTGCCTGGTAAAATAAAAAAATAAAATATAGTATACTAAAACACACAGAAACACAACTGGTCAAAGAATTAGCAGGTTTCATGCATCAGACACTCGTTTTACAAGTCAGATAATACCAGGGCATATCTAATAATAGAAGGGCAATTAACATGTACACATATGACAGTTAAAACACATGGCATGCCCCCCACCCCACATAACTGCAACCACAACAATGACGTTTGAAGTAGGCATCGCCATTTCTCTGAGCCAACCAAAGTTTCAGAAGTCCTGAAGACACCCTTGACAATTTTCTCATCCTCACTCTGACCTGCGTATGTGGCGGTGATTCCTTGACAGTTCAGAACACAAACCTGATCCTTGATTACTGACATCAGAGGATAAACTAATATTACCATCAATTTCTCCACTTTCAATTTCAATAAATCACAGACTGTCGGCAACTCTTGATACACTCAACCTTTACCATAGCCTGTAGGTACAGTGCCTTGCAAAAGTATTCATCCCCCTTGGCGTTTTTCCAATTTTGTTGCATTACAACCTGTAATTTAAATGGATTTTTATTTTGGTTTCATGTAATGGACATACACAAAATAGTCCAAATTGGTGAAGTGAAATGAAAAAAAAAATTTGTTTCAAAAAATTCTAAAAAATTAAAAACGGAAAAGGGGTGCGTGCATATGTATTCACCCCCTTTGCTATGAAGCCCTTAAATAAGATCTGGTGCAACCAATTACCTTCAGAAGTCACATAATTAGTTAAATAAAGTCCACCTGTGTGCAATCTAAGTGTCACATGATCTGTCACATGATCTCAGTATATATATATATACACCTGTTCTGAAAGGGCACAGAGTCTGCAACACCACTAAGCAAGGGGCACCACCAAGCAAGCGGCACCATGAAGAACAAGGAGCTCTCCAAACAGGTCAGGGACAAAGTTGTGGAGAAGTACAGATCAGGGTTGGGTTATAAAGAAATATCCGAAACTTTGAGCATCCCACGGAGCACCATTAAATCCATTATCAAAAAATGGAAAGAATATGGCACCACAACAAACCTGCCAAGAGAGGGCCGCCCACCAAAACTCATGGACCAGGCAAGGAGGGCATTCATCAGAGAGGCAACAAAGAGACCAAAGATAACCATGAAGGAGCTGCAAAGCTCCACAGCGGAGATTGGAGTATCTGTCCATAGGACCACTTTAAGCCGTATACTCCACAGAGCTGGGCTTTACTGAAGAGTGGCTAGAAAAAAGCCATTGCTTAAAGAAAAAAATAAGCAAACACATTTGGTGTTCGCCAAAAGCCATGTGGGAGACTCCCCAAACATATGGAAGAAGGTACTCTGGTCAGATGAGACTAAAATTGAGCTTGTTGGTCATCAAGGAAAAGGCTACATCTTGCACAAACCCAACATCTCTCATCACCCCGAGAACACCATCCCCACAGTGAAGCATGGTGGTGGCAGCATCATGCTGTGGGGATGTTTTTCATCGGCAGGGACTGGGAAACTGGTCCGAATTGAAGGAATGATGGATGGCGCTAAATACAGGGAAATTATTGAGGGGAAACCTGTTTCAGTCTTCCAGAGATTTGAGACTGGGACGGAGGTTCACCTTCCAGCAGGACAATGACCCTAAGCATACTACTAAAGCAACACTCGAATGGTTTAAGGGGGAACATTAAAATGTCTTGGAATGGCCTAGTCAAAGCCCAGACCTCAATCCAATTGAGAATCTGTAGTATGACTTAAATATTACTGTACACCAGCGGAACCCATCCAACTTGAAGGAGCTGGAGCAGTTTTGCCTTGAAGAATGGGCAAAAATCTGTTTTTGTGTCTTATTTCTTGTTTGTTTCACAATAAAACATATTTTGCATCTTCAAAATGGTAGGCATGTTGTGTAAATCAAATGATACAAACCCCCAAAAAATCCATTTTAATTCCAGGTTGTAAGGCAACAAAATAGGAAAAATGCCAAGGGGGGTGAATACTTTCACAAGTAGACACGCCAAAACATCTATTTTCTTTAGTAGAGTATTCAAGCAGAGGAGTTGTAATGCCTTCATAGAGCACACTTCTGACAAAACAGAATTAAACATTTCCTCCATCTTTTCTTCCATTTTCTGCAATGTTGCAAACTAGCCAGCATACGGAACAACTTTCTACAAAATGTGTCCTACCCGGTCGGAAAACAGTGACGAACATAACACGTACCACCTCCTTCAACAGGCGTATGGGTGAGGGTTCTTGACATGTAACATCCAATCAAAAGTGGCCCATTTAAACAGTTTTTGCAAAACTAAATTCTCCAGACCTCCAGACCAAGGGAGGCATGACAACAATGTGTTGCAACACAATGTGTTGCAAGGTATTGCAACACGAGACTAGTGTTAGACTGACAGGTCAGAGTCTACTAAGAGGAGACTGAGTTGTATTTAATATTGGCTGCAAAGAATTTAAAGTTATTTAGCAGATAGGTAGCCCTAGTCCTTGACCTTCACCTTGCAGTGCTTCATTTAACCCACTGGAAAATGTATGTCCTCAACAAGAAAATAAGAAAATCCTAACTTTGTTTGGGGAGACTGAGATTATCACATCATGATTATCCTTAAACCAAGACCAGAGCCCAACTCCCCTCTACCCCAGGACACTATTTTCTGTCTATTGTGGTTTGGAAATAGATTATTCAAATATGTATTATGTTCTTGTTAATCTCTTACCTTTCCTAATGCCTTTAGTGATGGACAGTAAATAAGGATGGGAGACATTGATAGCCTCTTGTCTCTAGCCTCCTTCACTATCCAATCTAGGCAGTTCAGGTTATCTGCAGGAACTTGACTCAGTCCAAGTCTGATGTTTGTCCTGTTGGGGCTCACAGTCACTTTAGTTGCCTTCTCCATATGCAGCAGCTTGGTCACCAGCCTCTGGACTCAATGTCTGCAGATGCTGTCAGCGCCAACACAGGTGTACCTGAAAGACAAATACATGCACCAATGCATCAGTAATCATAGCCATAATAATAGCCTAAAGTTCGGGAAAGTATTCAAAGGAAAAGCTGTATCATATCGGATGTTTAAATTTTTTTTATTATAGACACGCTGTTGTGTTTCAACATGTAATATCTTTTTGAACAGGGGTGTATGTGCGAAGCATATACAAAATGGTTTTATCCATCATCTTAGCTAACACTACTCATATCAAAAGTGCACATGAGTGTGTTCTTTCATGTCCCTCACACAGACCTAGAGGCTCTCCACCCAGCATGACATAGAGATATTGCCCTGTTAAATAATGGGAAATCTATTGGGCTGCTAATCTGAACATTGTGTCTTTCTGGAGGGAAAGTTTACCTGAGATGAGACGGAAGGATATGCCTTCATGGCTTTTGATTGAGCAGGCCTCCTGTCAACGTTCCTCACTCCCTGCACTTGTTAATAGCCCATCATATGTGAAAAAAGCCACTTATGACTCCAATCCAGTCATTTGTCATACTCTTAGGATCTGGAAACAGATTAGGGATTTTCTTAACATACCCACTGTGTACATAGACAGCCCGATTAGCCGGAATCATGCTTTCCACCCTGCAATGGATGATGTGGTGTTTTCACAGTGGAGGGAGAAGGGGCTCACAACAATTGGTAATCTATACATAGATGGTCAGTTAGCTTCATTTCAACAACTACAGGCAAAGTTCAACATGCCAACAACACATTTTTTCAGATACCTCCAAATCAGGAATTTCTTAAGGACACATCCCACAGTATGGCATGAAGCCAAATAGTCCTACATTAGATAGCTTGATCCTTGTCAAACCCCATTCAAAAGGGTCGGTCTCCAGACTGTATGATGTGCTACAGGCCCACATAGAGGTATCCACAGACACCATTAAAAGGGCTTGGGAACAAGAACTTGGTTCAGAAATCTCAAATGAGGACTGGATAGAAGCTCTCAGGAATATAAACCACAGTTCAGTGAATGCCAGACACAACCTTGTACAGTTTAAGGTGATACACAGGTTACACTACTCAAAAGTAAAACTGCATAAAATATTCCCGGACACCTCACCACTGTGTGAGAGGTGCAAGCAGGAGGAGGGGACGTTGTCCCACTTATTCTGGACATGCCCTAAATTACAGGCTTACTGGGATCTCATTTTTGATTACTTATCTAAGGCCTTTGATAGAGTTCTAGCCCCAGACCCATTGATCGCTCTGTTTGGTACAGTTGATGGGAATAACCAGGAGGGGAAAGCTGTCTCTCTTTGTACTCTATTAGCCAAAAGGCTCATATTGCAATTTTGGAAATTGGAGACTGTACCTACCTTTGAAATGTGGTTACGGGATTTAGGGAATGTAATCCATATGGAAAAGATTCGATACAACACCTCCAATAGAAGTCCATTGTTTTACAAAATATGGCAGCCGATACTGGATAAATGGTCTAGTCCCGCTTCATAACTGGGCTGACGATCTGCTGCTACTCTGTGCTGTACTCCACTCAATATTTATTTTTGGCTGAACTACACTGCTTGTAATGACTATATGCTGTCTTCTTATACACGTACCACCTAATAGGATTTTGTTTTATTTTGTGTATGTGTGAGTTAACTTTTGTTTTGTCCTCTAAACTGGCCATCCCATCCAACAGTACAATGAATGTCATTGTTTGTATTGCTGTCTCTTTTACTTTATTTTTATTGGAAAATAATAAACATATTATAAAAAAAATAATAATAATGGGAAATCAGCTGGTTAGGCTTCCTCTTGAATTTGAGAGCTACAGGATAGGGTTGAGAAGGAAGTAAAAATGACCAGGGCCAAGACCTGTCACCCCACAGGGTCAGCAGTGTTACTGCAGCATTGTTAGATCATTCTCCAAGCGTTTTCCAGCCGTCATTAAAGAGTGAGGAGAGAGAAAGAAGATGAGGAGATAACTCATCCTTCATTTGGGGGGGGGGCAGGAATGTGTGTAGTTATCTGAAGACTATAGACCCTTTAAACAGGGCTAGAAATCTCCCTCACACACCCTTCTCTATGAAAAAGAGAGAGGGACAAGTAGAAAGAAGAAAATATCTCCCTATACTGTATATACAGAGAGAAAGAGAGAGAAGCACAGGATAGAGCTGTCAGGAGGAGGTGGATAGATTGACCTGGAAAGAGGAAAACCATTCGTTCTTTATTTGCTAGACTAACTACTGGGAAGGAAAGGGGGACGGGGAGGAGTAGGAAAGGGGGGAATACAACTACTACCTTGTGGGAACACTTGTAATGGTTCATTAGTGAGATTAATAAGTGCAGGGAGGTGAGAGAGAGAGAGAGAGAGAGAGAGAGAGAGAGAGAGAGAGAGAGAGAGAGAGAGAGAGAGAGAGAGAGAGAGAGAGAGAGAGAGAGAGAGAGAGAGAGAGAGAGAGAGAGAGAGAGAGAGAGAGAGAGAGAGAGAGAGAGAGAGAGAGAGAGAGAGAGAGAGAGAGAGAGAGATGGGCCCCTGTAGCGGACAAAGGCAAGCCCACCTACAGAGACACACACACCCTATGTTTACATTGCCGCACAAGCTCACATGCATACACAGTACAATACAACATTATACACACACACTCATACTATGAAAACATAATCCCAAATGTGTTCTGCCACATTCGCTAATGCGCACACACACACACACACACACACACACATATATACACACACACACTCGATCACACACACACATACACACACACGATCACACACACACACACACACACACACACACACACACACACCAGAGGGGCAAACAAGGGTATAGATCAGGGATGGGCCACAGTTTTACAGCTATTTTCCTGCAATTCTACACATTTTGCCATAGGGTGGAGAGAAATGTTTGCAGTTTTAATATGAGATCTGAGTGAGAGTGACTAAAAAAAATCAATGCGGGCCCCACGGTTGGTAATTTGACCATGATTACTACAAGTTTATATAGCTGGCTAGACTAATTTAACAACCTAAAAACTGTTACTGACATGGGCTAATTGAGTGATTGTCAGTGACTGAAATAACAAGAGAAAAACTGCTGATGCACAACCAAATTTCGAAATTGCACCCTGTGTATTCTACTATTCTAACTCTCAGCAGTAAATTGAGACTCACACTGAGTTACAAAAAAAAGAAAAAACATTGTTTTTTCTCCCCCTCCGATTTAGGTAATTGATCCGGGGCCTACAAAAGGGACCACCTGTTGCCCATCTCTGGTATAGATGGTATAGTGGTGGTGTTGTTGAAGGAGAGAGCCCTGCTCTGTTGGTTCAGTGTGAACTGACCATCCAGTCAAAGTCCAGTCTGGAGCTCTAATCTGGGTATACCCCACGTGTACCAGCATATACAGTGCCTTCGGAAAGTATTCAGACCCCTTGACTTTTTCGACATTTTGTTACGTTACAGCCTTATTCTAAAATTCATTAAATTGTTTTTTTCCTCATCAATCTACACACAATACCCATAATGACAAAGCAAAAACTGGTTTAAAAAAATAAATGTTGGAAACCTTTGGCAGCGATTACAGCATCGAGTCTTCTTTTGTATGACGCTACAAGCTTGTCACACCTGTATTTGGGGAGATTCTCCCATTCTTCTCTGCAGATCCTCTCAAGCTCTGTCAGGTTGGATGGAGAGTGTTGCTGCACAGCTATTTTCAGGTCTCTCCAGAGATGTTCGATCGGGTTCAAGTCCAGGCTCTGGCTGGGCAATTCAAGGACATTCAGAGACTTGTCCCGAAGCCACTCCCGCATTGTTTTGGCTGTGTACTTAGGGTTATTGTTCTGTTGGAAGGTGAACCTTCGTGCCAGTCTTAGGTCCTCAGCGCTCTGGAGCAGGTTTTCATCAAGGATCTCTCTGTACTTGGCTCTGTTCATCTTTCCCTCGATCCTGACTAGTCTCCCAGTCCCTGCCGCTGAAAAACATCCCCACAGCATGATGCTGCCACCAAAATGCTTCACCGTAGGGATGGTGCCAATTTTCCTCCAGACGTGACACTTGGCATTCAGGCCAAAGAGTTCAATCTTGGTTTCATCTGACCAGAGAATCTTGTTTCTCATGGTCTGAGAGTCTTTATGTGCCTTTTGGCTAACTCCAAGCGGGATGTCATGTGCCTTTTACTGAGGAGTGTCGTCCGTCTGGTCACTCTACCATAAAGGCCTGATTGGTGGAGTACTGCAGAGATGGTTGTCTTTCTGGAAGGTTCTCCCATCTCCACAGAGGAACTCTAGAGCTCTGTCAGAGTGACCATCGGGTTCTTGGTCACCTCCCTGACCAAGGCCCTTCTCCCCCAATTGCTCAGTTTGGCTGGATGGCCAGCTCTAGGAAGAGTCTTGGTGGTTCCAAACTTCTTCCATTTAAGAATGATGGAGGCCACTGTGTTCTTGGGGACCTTTAATGCTGCAGACATTTTTTGATACCTTTCCCCAGATCTGTGCCTCGACACAATCCTGTCTCGGAGCTCTATGGACAATTCCTTTGACCTCATTGCTTGGTTTTTGCTCTGACATGCATTGTCAACTGTGAGACCTTATATAGAGAATTATGTGCCTTTCCAAATCATGTCCAATCAATTGAATTTACCACAGGTGGACTACAATCAAGTTGTGGAAGCATCTTAAGGATGATCAATGGAAACAGGATGCACATGAGCTCAATTTCGAGTCTCTTAGAAAAGGGTCTGAATACATATGTTTTCTAAGTTGAATACATTTGCAAAATGTTCTAAAAACCTGTTTTGCTTTGTCATTATGAGGTATTGTGTGTAAATTGCTGAGGATTTTTATTTATTTAATCCATTTTAGAATAAGGCTGTAACGTAACAAAATGTGGAGAAAGTCAAGGGTTCTGAATACTTTCCGAAGGCACTGTACATACTGTATATACTAGTCCACTGGCCAGCCCACATGGTCAGGGGGTGAAGGGTATGTTTGTGTGTGTGTACAATAGCGGGTTGTAAAAGGTCATACACTCGCTCTCTCTTTCTCTCTGATAGTGTTTGTCAAGCTTCTATTGCGTATCTGACACACCAAGTAAGGAGAAAAAAGTGTAACTTATCAGCAAAGATCCTAAACAACAGCAAATTGCCATTCATCATTTTTGAGTCATCATTTTCCAGGTGCCTGAGTGTTCTTGGAAATAGAAAGAGCCTCCTTGTTCAGAATGTTCATTGGTCTATGCTAGGTTATTTTTAGGTCATAAGACCCTTTCTCCATCTATTCTCCCTCGCTCCACATTTCCTGTCACTGAGGGTCATGGCGTTTTCCCACGATGCTCTCTGCTCTCTGTGGTTGCACAGTGATGGAAAGATCTAACCTCTAAGGTTGCCCACTGACTGATTTCCACTACATTAGGTATAGAGAGCTATCCCAGTGAATAACTGTTACAGTCTGTTCCACTATAGACTTATGACTGGCCTACTGTCAACCATGTTACTGATGTAGCTCACTCAGTCATACTGTTTCCTCTGCTCTGCGTACTGACTAAAATACTGTCAGCTACGTTATTGGCTTTTTTTCTCACTTGTCTCATGTTCTCTCTTGTTCAGTTCTATTCCTTTCCATTCAATTCAACATGCATTGTTTTCCTCATTATTAGGATTGCCAAAATCAATTAATGATTTGATTAGATTGAACATAAATGTACCAGAGAAAGCTTTAATTGTAAAAGTGTTTCCCTCCTTCCATCCCTACATAGTGACAGTATGACAGAAAACCCCTGTCATGATAAATGGTTTCCTATTGACACCTGTCCCTCTAACACTACTGTCCGCTGTCAGCAGCATGACACCTGTCCCTCTGACACTACTGTCCCCTGTCAGCAGCATGACACCTGTCCCTCTGACACTACTGTCCCCTGTCAGCAACATGACACCTGTCCCTCTAACCCTACTGTCCCCTGTCAGCAACATGACACCTGTCCCTCTGACACTACTGTCCCCTGTCAGCAGCATGACAGATGTGTGTGAACGGCCCCTCTGCAGTAGTTATATAATTATGGGAATATGCTCTCCAGGCTCAGAGGACAGGGATGGGTGGGATGGGGTGAAAAGTCTCCACTCTGGCAACCGCAGCACTCTGGGTCCGCTCTGTATCGACCATTTAGCATCCTAGGGTCAATTGGTTCTAAACTCTGACAAACCACAAGATGTGAACCCTGACCCCATCATCCGGGAGCAGCCTTACCCCCCCCCCCATAGCACCAATGCTGTCTCTCAGCTCTCTTCTTGTTCCTCTTGCTCTCTGTCTCCCCCCTTTTTTCTCGGTGTCTGTCTGTCTCTCACTCGCTTGTTTTGTCTGTCTGTCTGTCTATGCCTTCTCCCTTCCTCGCTCTCTCTCTATGCCTTCGATTCTCCCTTCCTCGCTCTCTCACTTGCTCGTTCCATCTCTCACACTTGTTTTCTGTCCCTCACTCTGTCTCTCACTGTGGCCTTCTCTTGCGGTTCTCCTTTCTCTCTCTCTCTCTCTCTCGCTCTCTCACTCTCTCTCTCGCTCTCTCTCTCTCTGTCACCATTTCTCGTACTTTCTCTCCATCTCTCACCTCCCTCTTGGTGCCCTAAGCATTCTCCCTCTCCTGTCTGTCACTCTTTTCTCCATCTTATTTTTCTTCTATTGTCAGCCATGGCAATTTATTTCTCTGCTGGAATGAACACACTGCCTGAACAATTAAGATTCAAGCAATATAAGCCCATGTGTGTGTGTGTGTGTGTGTGTGTGTGTGTGTGTGTGTGTGTGTGTGTGTGTGTGTGTGTGTGTGTGTGTGTGTGTGTGTGTGTATGTGTGTAAAGTAGGCAGTATAGCCTCTCTGAAGGAGAGTGGTTTTCTTATTGATTTTTCATTCTGTAGTGTTGAACTTTGTCTATCCCCCCACATTGTGCAGTAGCTGGCGGTAGGTAGTGTTCCTTTAGACAAGTGGTTAAGGAGTAAACTAAAGCCCTAACGGTTCACGCTTTACTGGTCATGAATGGTATGGATACGTTTTGTGTGTGTGTGTGGGTGGAAATGGCAGAGGTGTTAACCCATCATTGTTTAGCTACTGTCGAGTTGGCAAATGTATTTAGCTGACCTCTACTCTCTAAAAGTTAATAATATCTCTCTTCCCTGGTGAACTGCAAAACTAAGGGTTGCTCTATTGGCATTAGATGAAAAGTTAATAATATCTCTCTTCCCTGGTGAACTGCAAAACTAAGGGTTGCTCTATTGGCATTAGATGGGGAAATGATTCACTTGTGGCCTCCTCAACTTCCAAAGTTCACCTTTCCATTGTCCTACATCACCTGGGGAATTTCTATCTGTCCCTCTTTCTTCCCTCTTTCTTTTCCTCCATCCATCATTTACCGTTGACTGAGTGGTTTGGCTCTGATGGCCTGTCGTCTGCACTCTTATTGGTCCCATTGCTAAGGCTGATTGGTTCCACTGGGTCTCCATAATGGCTGTGTGTTGCCGTGGGTTGTAAGTTGTGGATGAGTCTGTCTGAGACCACTGTGCTGGTCGTAAAGTGCTGACAAGCTTTTCCTCTTAACAATCGGCGTGTGTGTTTTATAGAAGAACTAAGGGCTCTCAAGTATTTCACAGACACACAAACACACAAACACAAACTAACACAACTCATTTTTACACAACCAATTTCCCGTTCGCTGTGTAAATAACTCAATGTGACTAGCAGAAATAGCTAACAACGCAATAAGAAGTTTGGAGATGTACATGTACTAGTGTTCCACCACTGTAGTTGTCTGGTCTTCCCTGGTGTCAGATGATGTCTGAAGGGAAGGCTATGGTGAATCTACTGCACCTGTCAATCACTTTGATTGGCACATCAGAACTGCTCCGTTGCCTCTGCCTTGACAAACAAGCCAAGCAGTATGGTTCCCTTTCAGCACCCTCAGCCTCCCAACTGGAGATGTCAGCCATTCAATGATAAGGCCAAACGGACACATGAATGGGCTTCACAATGGAGGAGGAGTCGGAAGAAGCTGTGTGGCAAACAAGAAGGAATGACCCACATGTTGACAGCAAGCTGTCGGAGATAGTAGGACGCCAGTGCTCTTTTCAATGTCTTGTGTGCTTTTCACCTCTATTTACAGGGCTCCTGTCCATTTGTTTGACAGGAAATGTCAGTTGGAGTTGTTTTTGATAATAGCCAAAAAGAGAACGCAACTCTAAAACTAGCTCTGCCCTCGCCGGCTGGCGTGTTTACGTTGCGTAATTTGTGATGAGGACTGGTCTGCTGAAAGGCTTGATTTACGTTCTGTTTAGAGAGTCTGACTTCATAGGACCCCTTGAGCACACACAACCAACTCTGTTCAAACTTTGTTCAAACTCTTTTCAAATTCTGAGAGATGTCACTTTCACACCGAGCCACACAAGACTAAGGTTCCAGGCAGATGGTGTTCTCTTCTCCGACTCATAAAAGCACTCCAAAAACTCCTTTGTGAGCGGTTTGAAGTGTTGTTTGAAATAGCTATCTCATTCAGTAAATAAATACTGAATAAGTCCAAGGTTGGATAGACAGCCTTAATGAAAGTCTGTTTTG
The DNA here is from genome assembly GCF_020615455.1 of Coregonus clupeaformis. NCBI lineage: Eukaryota > Metazoa > Chordata > Actinopteri > Salmoniformes > Salmonidae > Coregonus > Coregonus clupeaformis. The sequence continues at coordinate 17,524,996 of NC_059194.1, read as the reverse complement.
ATATTGCGGTATAGGGGTTGGATCAACAGTGATTGGCTGATAGCTTGTTTGATAGCTTATTTATTTATAGTCTGTCTATGGCTATCAGTAAAAAGACTCACACAGTTTATTACATTATTACAACACAGCACACACAGTCTATTACAACACACCACACACACAGAGACTTCATCACAACAGAATAACATGGACAATATAACAGTCCCTCACCATTGACTTACTACTACCGTTCCCCTATAGTTTGGCCTGTCGATGACCTCAACTGTAATGACTGGAATATATGCTCCAATGTCAATGCCCTCTAGAGTGGGCCCTCAGTAAACATCTCTGGTGGTTGCTGGGAATCACAGTCCGTATCTGTACCGGGAAGGGTGTGACCCAGACTGGGTGGAGTGCTTATCGTAGTTGGTTGTTGGTCCCCATACCAGACATACAGAAATACAGTAGCTTATTGAGACACAACAGTTCTGAGCTATTGGGTCACAAATCATATGGGTTCTGAGTAGCGAGGTGTCCATATAGTTTGATTCTGTTTTTATATCTTAACTATGACACAGTTGTTTCCTTGTATGAAATCCATATTAGGAAATCATCAGCTTGGTCAGGGGTGCCTGATATGGGTCAAAGGTCTCGTGGCCCAGTGGTCCAGTTTCTATGATGTAATGACCATTAGAGGTCTGGGGATTGATGTACTTGATATGGTACTGGTGTTGGCCCAGTTGTTTATCCCATCATGTTTTTCCCACTTTGTTATGAGCCTTTTCCCCTGCTGAGTTTGTGTGTGTGTAAGTGCATACTAATAGCCTGTAAATACTTTCCAGCCCAATCAGCGCTGTGCTCTTAGTCGGCGGGTTACGGACACATCTGTTGCCAGAGTGGTCCGAAAGCGGCGGGAAAAGGGAGCAAATGACTCGCTAGCTTTTCCAATACGAGGGATGAGAGGGAGAGGTGGGGATTTTCCTGAAGAAGAGGCGGTCCGGGTGGCTAATGGCTTCTCTCTCTCTATCTCTCTCTCTCTCTCTGTCAGTATATGTGGTTCCCACCATAGATAAGGAGATTATGGGCCATAAACAGGGCTTAGAGGACGGATGGGATCGGCCTATAATGTTGTTGCCCCGGCTAATGCGTGGTCTCTTAGTCTGCAGAGCAGTTGGAGGTATTACACCATCCAGTCACACAGAGAATATGGCTTGGACTGTGCTTGACTCTGTCTCTGCCCCCCTGGTGTTGACTGATTGAGTACTCAGTATAAAACATGTTTTTCTGTTGTGTTTTTTACATATATTGTTAAACCTTTGTTTGGCTGAGCGTATGAATCTGAATGTTCATTATTCTGGCGCAACAATGATGATATCCCCGGAATGTGGTTCCAGAGTTTGATTGAATATCACCCTTATATTGAATGGGTGATGTACTCCTGGCTGCTATTAGTGCAGTGTTGTCTGCTGGCTGTGCTCCTAATTGTGCTCATCTGTGTGTCCACGTCTTGACAATATGTTTAAGTGGAGAGAGAGAGAGAGCTCATGTCATCCATTCAAGACACAATCATCACACTATAGAGGAGAAGGATTCCCTGCATTAACATCAATTCCCAGCCTCCCCGTCTGATCCCTCTGTCTGTCAAGGTTGTATAAATAAAACAGGGCCTAAAATCACACACACACACACACACACACACACACACACACACACACAACACACACACACACACACAGTTGTGTGTGAAGCTGTATGGTCCTTCACGCATGGTCAGCCCACAGCCTTGCACGCTCTAGCCGGTGAAAACAGTGGTGCTGTCTGTCTGTCAGTCCCGCAGTCCCTGTGGTGAGAGCTTATGACAATGGCATCCTGTCAAAAGGGAAGCCTAGTTTCCTTCTCTGAGGCACAACAGCCCAACTAAATGTACTGTCCCAGGGTATGCCCAACAAACTCTCTGACCTCAGGAAGTGAAAAAGAACAGAACAAACTGCATTGTCAGGCCTTTTCACGCTCCATTTAACATAATAGGTCAGAAATGAAAACACACACTAGTCGTAATTAAGACAACAACAAACCCCTTTGATACAATACAATACAGCGATGGATTTCTCCACAGACAGCCAACTGCCCGAAACAAGCAGATCTAGCTAACTCACCCCTTTGAAAAGAAAAATTGTGGTTCTATTTTCCTTTTAGCATTTGTCTGAGCATGCAATCTTCTTACACTATCTTCACACTGCTTGGTTAGTTTTTTCTGTCTCTGAGGAGAGTACAACCAACAAACAGTAAACAGGAAGTAGGCCTATAAGCCCAGGCCCAATCATCTGCCCCTGTGGCTCCCTGTGGGAATTCTGGGAAATTGAGTTAGACATCCTCCCCAAAGGTTTTCCCTCCCACTCTCTCGTCCTCTTTGGTCAATAAGCACCACTTATAGACTATGTATGTTTACGTTACCGCTCCCTGTAGATTAAATTCAAAATGGGAAAGGTGTAATGAGTAAGCAAGTGTTTACTGCTTAGGGAAAAGCAGTGGAAAGAGGTTAATAATCACAAACGAGAGGGGTCAAAAGTAAGCTAATGAATGTGAGGTATAAGTAAACACCCATTTTTCAAAAGGGCACATGAAACACTTAAGCTGTCATGGGAGTATTTTGGTTAATGGAATGGGTAGAGGAAGCCTGAAGCTGAATGCAAAGACCTTTAGAAAGTCTGTAACTTCAAGATAAGACAATTATTCTAGCTCAGTTTGTACAGTAAGGTAAGATCAGATAAGGTAAGGTATAGTTGTTGAATTTGGGAAAATAGCTTTTCTTTATGTTCAGTTGTATATTCTATCTACAATATGAGGAGGACAGTTTCACCCATGCGTTATTTGTGGTTGATGCCAGGCCTAAGGAGCACTGACAGTTTGAGGGAATGACAGACACCACCTTGGGAAGCCAGAGGGGGGTCCTCATTGGAGGAAGATGGAGTTTGTCTTGAGCTGTCAGGAAGTTGCTGCTAATCACTGAGTGGATTTAGTTTGACTCAGATTGACTCAGTTTGACTCAGATTCACTCAGATTAACTCCGAGTGACATTTGGAAAATGTAACCGCTAATTTGTGGTTAGTTTATTGAGCGTATCGAAGCGGACTATCAAAATAAAGGCTGTATAAGCTAAATAAAGGGTTATTTCTTCTTTACATGCTGCAAGTCCCTGTTGCATTAAGGTTCTAATACATGGGGTGATGTGATGGGGAAACAGGGTTTGGTGACCCCTTTATGGGTGGGATCGCCGGTCCCTTTCAGCCATTGCCTCATGTTACCCCATGCCACCCAATGCAGCTCCTTTCAACCTTTAACTCAAAGGCCTTCCATTAGGTTAAAACAATCAGTGCAATGACTGACATGATAACCAGGCCCATTATGGGGCACTGAACCCTAATTCCACCCCTATTGCTCTATCAACAACTGTAATTGAGTGTATTTAAACATGTCTCATTGGAGCTGATATGACCGCCATCGAGCTGTTAAGAGATACCCCATCACCATTAGATCAGGTTCCAGGCATTTCCATTTTGGAAGCGCGCCCTCTCTGTCTCCATTTCGTAGAGTCGCGCTGTTGTTTGCCAGAGTAGCAGGTGGGTAGCAAGAGAGCTTCGGTGCCAGCCGAGCCAATGTCACCTGCAACCAGCATTTAAAACCGGCCTGCTCCCATTAAAATGTGTAGCTGTCATGCTTGATTGACCCCCTCTATGTAAATATGTGGGATGGATAGGTCCTATTCGAAAGTGTGGGATGGGGCACTGCGGTCGTACCACAAAGCCACTGTGTGTGTGTGATGACAGAAAAAGACAATGACTTGGACTTGGTTATGTGTTGCCAATTTTAGACTCAAGTTTGGCTGCAAAATGCTACAGTTACAGGGAGTTACGGGGATAAGAGAAAGGTAGCCAACAGCTTGGCACTTAAAAATGCTATTAAAGACGGCAGCATAGGTACAACATTGTTCATTTTATTACAGAGGAGGAGTATACAGAGCCAGCAAAAAGTCTTCAAATGTATTATCACCACAAAATACCAGCATGTGGCTTGGTGAGTTTCTCACCGTGCTGAAAATAGGCAGACGATTACCCTTGACATTTCTGTGTCCACTAGTTAATGTGCAAACTACAGCTGTGTCCAGTTATTTTTGGTGCAGGGCACACTTACTTCATTGGTGACTTCCACAATTGTGTATCTCTGTTGTTTCCTGTTTGGACAAATCTCTATGATTAGCTGAATTAGGTATGTTAGTGCTGGGCTGGCACAAAAGCCTGCACACTGTTGTGGAAAACTTGATACAAAGATATAGGCAGAGACTATTTAAGGCAGGGGTGTCAAACTCATTTTAGCTCAGGGGCCACATGGAGGAAAATCTATTCCCAAGTGGGCCGGACCGGAAAAATCATGGTATATATAACTTAAAAACAACAACTTCAGATTGTTTTCTTTGTTTTAATACGATCAACATACAACATAAAGCTGGAGCCTGAGGACAGTGTGTCCAAAATAGTACAAGCACAACATCACTATTCATCATAAAACACGTCAAGTTTATTTGAAAATTCTAAAGAAAAATAACACACAAACACACAATGCCTCAGTGATCAACAGAACTGTTTCACAGATCACAGAACTATATCAGGGTGTCATTTCTCAGGCAGAAATGTAGATAAAAATAATGAAATCCTGTTCCCCAAACAAGTGCAAGAACCACAGAGTCAAGAATAGGTTAAATATACAAATAAAATCAATTAAAAACAATAGCACATCAACATAAAAACATATAAACATAAAGCTGGAGCCTGAGGACAGTGTCCAAAAGCACAACATCACTATTAATCATAAAACACCTCAAGTTATTTGAAAGTTCTGAGGACAAAGAACACACAAACACACAATGCCTCAGTGATTAACAGAACTGTTTCACAGATCACAGAACTATATCAGGGAGTCATTTCTCAGGCAGAAATGTAGATAAAAATAATGAAATCCTGTTCCCCAAACAAGTGCAAGAACCACAGAGTCAAGAATAGGTTAAATATACAAATAAAATAAAATCAATTAAAAACAATAGCACATCAACATAAAAACATATAAACATAAAGCTGGAGCCTGAGGACAGTGTCCAAAAGCACAACATCACTATTAATCATAAAACACCTCAAGTTATTTGAAAGTTCTGAGGACAAAGAACACACAAACACACAATGCCTCAGTGATTCACAGAAGTATATCACAGATCACAGAACTATATCAGGGTGTCATTTCTCAGGCAGAAATGTAGATAAAAATAATGAAATCCTGTTCCCCAAACAAGTGCAAGAACCACAGAGTCAAGAATAGGTTAAATATACAAATAAAATAAAATCAATTAAAAACAATAGCACATCAACATAAAAACATATAAACATAAATCTGAAAGCGTTGCTCAAACTCCCGTAACAGTCCCGTTATTTTATCTTTGAACCGCTTCATGTCTGCCACATGTTGGGTCGCGCACACATTTTTCAGACAGGGGAAGTGAGCTGCATCACCACCGGCAAGTTGCGTCTCCCACAATGACAGCTTCAACTTGAAAGAACGTATGCTGTCATAATAACTGCATGACAACTTTGTTGCGCCCTTGCAGCTGTTTGTTCAAGTTATTCAGGTGCTCTGTAACATCCACCATAAATGCAAGGTCCTGTATCCATTCTGCGGAATGAAATTCTAACACTGGTTTGACCTTTTCTTCCATGAACTGTTCAATTTCTTCTCGTAAATCAAAGAAACGCCTCAGCACAGCACCTCGGCTTAACCATCTTACCTCAGTGTGGTATGGCAGGCCATAGATGTGGTCTTTCTCTCTGAGAAGGCTGTCAAACTGACGGTGATTCAGGCTTCTGGATCGGATGAAATTAACAGTTTGGATGACCACCTTCATGACGTTATCCATCTTTAATGACTTGCAACACAAAGCCTCCTGGTGCAAAATACAGTGAAAAGTCAAAAATCACGTCCTCCATTTGCAGATTGCACTTTCTCTCTGAACTTTGTCACAACGCCTGCTTTTTTTCCCGATCATTGAGGGCGCACCATCTGTAGCCAGGCTGACAGCGCGGACCAGTCCACTCCGACCCTGTCCAGCGCGCCGACGAGTGCGGTAAAAATATCAGCTGCTGTCGTTGTATCTGTCATCGGCACCAACTCCACGAACTCCTCGGTGACGGTCAATGTGTCATCAACTCCGCGGATGAAAATGGCCAGTTGTGCAACATCTGTAATGTCCGTGCTTTCATCAATTGCAACTGAAAACGCAATAAATGACTTTACTTTTTGCTTCAACTGGCTGTCCAAATCCACTGAAAGATCGGAAATCCTGTCTGCAACTGTGTTTCTTGTCAGGCTGATATTTGCAAAAGCCTGCCGCTTTTCAGGGCACACAATCTCCGCTGACTTCATCATGCATGTTTTTACAAATTCACCCCCACTAAATGGTTTTGAAGCCACTGCGATTTCATTAGCAATGAGGTAGCTAGCTTTCACTGCAGCGTCACTGATGTCTCGGCTGTGAGTAAACACAGACTGCTGTTTCTTCAGACCCGCCAACAGTTCATTCACCTTCTCTCATCTCCGCTGTCCTTGAAAGTTGTCATATTTGTCGGCATGAAGACTCACATAGTGGCGACGAAGGTTATATTCTTTCAGCACTGCAACATGCTCTGAACACACCAAACATACAGCTTTCCCATTCAATTCCGTGAATAACTAGGATTACCATTTTTCTTGGAACACTCTGCACTCTGCGTCCACTTTTCTCTTTTTGACAGAGACATATTGGGGCAATGAGGGTTGCCAAAGCACATAATGTTAAAAGTAGAAGCCGTAATAAATATCGCGGGCAAAACAAAGTAGCTCATTGGCTGCACGTGCTTGACCTACTTGCTCTGCCCCGGTATAAACAGTTTGCTTGCTTAACACAATTGCTATTGCGCCATCCAGTGGACGCAATTGGAACAGCAGTTTATTTTATTGAAAATTTGCAGCGCATTTTTATACTTTACCAATTTATTTTTTTATTTTTATTTTTTTTATCATCTCGCGGGCCGGATTAAACCCGTTTGCGGGCCTGATCCGGCCCGCGGGCCGGACGTTTGACACCCCTGATTTAAGGTATAACAATACATCTTTAATTCAAACAGCTGCAGGGGAGATCTGTATCTCTGATCACAGATCAGGGAAGAACTCACAGGGGAGATGGTTGTAGGTCCCTTATATCGAGGAGGGGTGATAATACAATCATATTATTTACACAACAGTTATTTTATACAAGCAACAGTTCCAGAACACAATGGCCTTGTGTTAGGGTGCAGACATAACAGGAGGAAACGATGAAACGCAGTTCATCACAGTTCAACACAGCACAGAGCATAAATCTTGAGATGCGAAAACAGCTTACCCCAAATTCTGCCACCACAACACACTGCAGTCCTCAAGGATCAGGGTTGGAAGGGTTCATAGCTTTGGGTCAGACTTTGGTTTGGAGGAACAGGTAAATACAGGTTATGCATGCTTTATGTAGGTTTATGTATGGTTATGTAGGTGTTATGTAGGGTTTATGTAGGTCCAGATTAATTGAAGTGAGAGCATTTAACGTATGAACTGTACTGAACCCTAATCTTATCGCCAAAGCTTTAGTCTGATAATCTTGTCACAGTCTCCACCAATCCCTGCTAAGCTCTTGCTTGGTTAATGAACTGAGAACCATAATAGCACACAAACACACACACACACACACACACACACACACACAAACACACACACAAACACACACGCACACACACAAACACACACACACACACACACAAACACACACACACACAAACACAAACACACACACACACAAACACACATACACACACACACACACACATGCATGTAGACACACACACACACACACACACACAATAGGGAATAAGGCAGTCAATATTCCATGTCCTTGTTTATCCTCACTTCATATAGTGTGTAGTAGCCTGTTTGTTGGGGGCTTTGTGATGGCTGAATACATACTGTCCTTTATTCTCCTCTATTTCCCTTTTCATCAATTACCCATCCTTTCTTCCTCTTCTCCACATAATACTCTTCCATCTCTTATCCCCCTCTCTTTATCCCTCTCTCCCTCTGTCCACATATCTCTCTGTCATTATCTGTCATTCCCTCCCTCCCTCCCTCCCTCCCTCCCTCCCTCCCTCCCCTCCCTCCCTCCCTCCCTCCCTCCCTCCCTCCCTCTCTCCCTCCCTCTCATAGTTAACTGCCTCTGTCATCTCTCTGAAATGAAGTGAGAGGGAGAGGGAAAGAAAGAGGGAGAAGGGGGAAGAGAGAGGTAGCTCTAACCACCGCCTGCTCCTTCTCACCGTCTGACTACTTGATAGAGCCAGCTGAGAGGCAAAGCAGTGGAGAACTCGATGAAGGGAGAGAGAAAGAAAGAGAAAATTAGACCCTAACAAATATAGGGGAATATTTGTCACCAGTAACATGGGGAAACTGTTCTGTTGTATTCTCAATGACCGAATACAGACCTTCCTTGGAAAACATAATGCTTTCAGTAAAAAACGAATTGGCTTTCTACCCAAACGCAGAACAACAGACCAAGTACACATATTACACACACTAATAAACCAGCATGTTCATCAGAAAAGCAGAGGGAAAGTATTTGCATGTTTTGTTGATTTTTAAGAATGCTTTTGATTCTATATAGAATGATGGATTATATTACAAAAACCCCTCCAAAGCGGTGTTGGGGGTATACGACATCATAAAATCTATTTACTCAAACAACACATATAGTATTAAACTGAACATTAACATAACAGAGTTTTTTGCACTAGGGCGAGGGGTGAGAAGGGTGCAGTTTAAGTCCAACCCTGTTCAACGTCTACATCAACTAACTAGCAGTGTTGTTGGACCGATCTGCTGCCCCTGGACTCACCCTCAAAGATGAGGAGGTCAGATTCCTGTGCTACGCAGATTACCTTGTCCTACTGTCACCAACAGAGCAAGGTCAACAGGAACAACTTAACATAAACTGGGCAAACAACATCAACTTTCAGAAAACCAAAGTTGTGATTTTCAAATTAGGAAATCCATGGTTGAACATGCCCAATGGTACCACTAGCTGGGACAAAAAAACAGTGCCTCTGGTGGATTTGGTCTGGCAGTGAACGCACTCTATGGAAGCGAGGTTTGGGGTCCAACCTGTAATTCTGATTATAAGCATTGGGAGAAAAACCCAATAGAAAATCTACATACAGAATTCTGCAGAATTATCTTAAATATCCAAAAGAAAGTACCAAATGTCAGAATAATAGTAGAGAGAATGATTTATTTCAGCTTTTATTTATTTTATCACATTCCCAGTGGGTCAGAAGTTTACATACACTCAATTAGTATTTGGTAGCATTGCCTTTAAATTGTTTAACTTGGGTCAAACATTTCGGGTAGCCTTCCACAAGCTTCCCACAATAAGTTGGGTGAATTTTGGCCCATTCCTCCTGACAGAGCTGGTGTAACTGAGTCAGGTTTGTAGGCCTCCTTGCTCGCACACACTTTTTCAGTTCTGCCCACAAATGTTCTATAGGATTGAGGTCAGGGCTTTGTGATGGCCACTCCAATACCTTGACTTTGTTGTCCTTAAGCCATTTTGCCACAACTTTGGAAGTATGCTTGGGGTCATTGTCCATTTGGAAGACCCATTTGCAACCAAGCTGTAACTTCCTGACTGATGTCTTGAGATATTGCTTCAATATATTCACATTTGTGGTCCTCTGTAGCTCAGCTGGTAGAGCACGGCGCTTGTAATGCCAAGGTAGTGGGTTCAATCCCCGGGACCACCCATACACCAAAAAAATAATATGCACGCATGACTGTAAGTCGCGTTGGATAAAAGCGTCTGCTGAATGGCATATTATATTATATTATTATAATTTTCCTTTCTCATGATGCCTTCTATTTTGTGAAGTGCACCAATCCCTCCTGCAGCAAAGCACCCCCACAGCATGATGCTGCCACCCCCGTGCTTCACGGTTGGGATGGTGTTCTTCGGCTTGCAAGCCGCCCCTTTTTCCTCCAAACGTAATGATGGTAATTATGGCCAAACAGTTTCGTCAGACCAGAGGACATTTCTCCAAAAAGTATGATCTTTGTCCCCATGTGCAGTTGCAAACCGTAGTCTGGCTTTTTTATGTCAGTTTTGGAGCAGTGGCTTCTTCGTTGCTGAGCGGCCTTTCAGGTTATGTCGATATATAGGACTCATTTGAATGTGGATATAGGTACTTTTGTACCTGTTTCCTCCAGCATCTTCACAAGGTCCTTTGCTGTTGTTCTGGGATTGATTTGCACTTTTCGGACCAAAGTACGTTCATCTCTAGGAGACGGAACGCGTCTCCTTCCTGAGCGTTATGACGGCTGTGTGGTCCCATGGTGTTTATACTTGCGTACTATTGTTTGTACAGATGAACGTGGTACCTTCAGGCATTTGGAAATTGCTCCCAAGGATGAACCAGTCTTGTGGAGGTCTACAATTTTTTTCTGAGGTCTTGGCTGATTTCTTTTGATTTTCCCATGATGTCAAGCAAAGAGGCACTGAGTTTGAAGGTATGCCTTGAAATACATCCACAGGTACACCTCCAATTGACTCAAATGATGTCAATTAGCCTATCAGAAGCTTCTAAAGCCATGACATCATTTTCTGGAATTTTCCAAGCTGTTTAAAGGCACAGTCAACTTAGTGTATGTAAACTTCTGACCCACTGGAATTGTGATACAGTGAATTATAAGTGAAATAATCTGTCTGTAAACAATTGTTGGAAAAGTTACTTGTGTCATGGACAAAGTAGATGTCTTAACCGACTTGCCAAAACTATAGTTTGTTAACAAGAAATGTGTGGAGTGGTTGGAAAATTAGTTTAAACTTCAGACTTTAACTGTAGCTAGCAAACTCACCCCTCATTTTTTCCAACCACAAGACCACGAGCTGAAGAGACAGGCCATTGTCAAAGTTCTTCTGCTTATTGAAGCTCTAATTGCTGCTCCAATAACCTTGTTAACTGTCTACTTTTTATGGAGTCGAGCCTGCCTCTGTCTTCTCTAATTTGTGTCAATGGGTCGCTCCCGTAAGCGCGTATTAGCCCCGGCCCATAAAGGAAATGACATTTAATCTAATTTAACTGAGGGAAGGACCAATAGTTAAGAGGAAGAACAGAAGTGATTGAGAGAAGAGGAGAAAAAAAGAGAGAGAATGGATTGTTTGGAGAGGGATGTGGAGGGATGAGGGAGTGAAAAGGGAGAAAGAAGGGGATAGTGACTGAGCGAGGGAGGGAGGAAAGGAGGGAGGGAAAGACTGATTTTGAAAAAAAATTCTAAATGGGTTTTCCATGGTCTGTGTGGAGGATGGAGGGATGAAGGGGTGGAGGGATGGAGTGGAGGATTGTAGACCCCACAAAACTCTTCCAGACCCTCCCACTCTAGTCAAACATTACTCATACACACAGATCTAGGATCAGCGTACCCTCCCAAAGTCCGTACCTTAACCATTATGGGGTAAAACAAAAAACTGTCCTTAGATCAGCGTCTGGGAGCAACATCATCCCACCAATCCCCCTCACAACAGGCCCCTGAACAGTAGTAGCAGAGCAAAGCAGTCTGGGAAGGCTTAGTCCTGCGAGACAGAAATCAGACCGCAATCCCTCAATATTTTTCTACCCTGAGTCACTAGGCAGAATCCTCCTCAGCCATTCCTATGCAATGAGACGGAAAAATAACCAGCATTTTTCTGCTTGTCTCTGTCTCTCTGTTTCTCTCTCTCTCTTGGCCCTTCTTTCCCCAAATGCCAAGCAGAAATACTTGAAAAGGACAAAACATGTCCTAACAGAAGTAGAAAATAAGGAATGAAAAGGGTTGGGACGGGAGGGGAGCGTTACCGTGGTAATGCTACACTACATCCAGGCCCCACGCCAGACGGGCTCCACAGAACACAGATCAACTCCCATGAGACACTGGGGGAAACTGGGTTTTTGCTACCTGCCTACTGCCGTGTGCAGGGAAGCGCAGCGCTTCCTGCCACCGGCCATCTGTGGTTCCCGCACACTATTTCTCTCTCTATTTCTCTCTCTCTCTGTCTCCTCTCTCTCTCTCTCGCTCACACACATACACACACTGCATACAGTCTCTGCAGCTCTCAAATGTAATAACAATATGCTGTTTGTCAGTTACAGAATGTCTATAGAGACAGAAAGCATTATTTGGACCTTTGACCCTGAACAGCCATGACCTCATAACCTTTAGAACCCACCAATAGGTTAAGGGGAGTTGAGAGAAAAAATCCTATTGATTATTCCCCAGCGCGGAACAGACCTAGGCAGAAGAAAGTCAGCATTGTTTTCATTCTCTCTCTCAGGGCCTGGAGAGAACAGCACTTGAGTTGTGCATTCAAAGGCCAACTGTACTGAGGACAGGAGAGGAAAGAACAAAGCTTCTAGTCTACCTTTGATGTCTCAACTAAGTTTCTACCTACACGCCAAGGGGGGTGAATACTTTTGCAAGGCACTGTATGTTGCTGTATAGTCCCTATGTGACAGCTGTCTGTATTCTACTGAGATCAATCTGTTTGACATTAAAGGTGCCATATCTTTAGTTAGAAAAATGTTATGTTGCTTGTTTACTTTATTCCTTAGCTATATTTTTCAAAAATGTTGAAGTTATCAATAAAAAGCTGCAAATTGAATCTTTAACTAACCAGTAAGACACCCTTTGCTGTAGGCAATAGGTTTCCCTTCATGACCCTGTCTAGAGAATAGGATTTATTTAGCCAGCAGTGTCAACACACAATCTCCCCTGACTACCTCGTAGTTGACTGCCTTGTAAAGGGACTAATAATCCATTTATATCCTTTCATTCCCCATTCCTTCGGTTCAGGGGAGCAACAACAGGGAAGGAGACAGATGATTTGAAAGATGAACTGAGAGTCATTATACTGCACAAAGCTAGATTGTTGCCCCTCTACAGCCTGCCCCTCCCTCTTCCCTTTTCCCATAAACCACAGTTGAGTGCATTGACAGAGTCCCGTTGTTTGCACTGTTTTAGATCATATCTATATATATATTTCCTAGAGCGATTCCACATTCACTTAACTAGTTTTCCAAGAAAGGAGTACAACATTGTTGGTCTTGTTTCTTTAGATACAGGCATATCTGTGATTTGTTTGTGTTAAACTATAAAGGTGATTATTAACTTGAAGCGATTGCGTCAAGGTCAGTTTGAACAGAGACGTCTAGCCTCACACTTAAGAACACAACAGCAGTATTTGTCCCGTGTGAACCCAGTTTGAGTTAAATAACAAGGTCTTACTGTTTCTGGGATGTCCTCTACGGATGTTTCACACATTCCCAGACTACCAACAGACAGCCCATGTGATTTGTTAATGGTTAACTGTCACTCTGTTGACGTGCATTAACATGCTTACTAACCATGAATTATGTTACATGTTATAACCAACTATCTTTAGCTACAAAACTGCAAATGTAGTTGTTGCATGTTGCAGTTGACATCAAAATTAAATTATGTGTTTAGTTAGTTGAACATCTGTAGATAATTTGTAAGAAACAAAAATATATAATAAAAAATTGAAGTTAGTTATACCAAATCAGTTTCCCCAAAACTCCACTTCCCACAATACATCACTCAGCCTTATGGAGGTGTGAGGTTAAGTAGATTCTGTCCAAACTCTTTCACATCCCAGACTTCTAAAGGAATTACTTTAATGTCTAATAAGTACAAGATGTGAGGCCAGGTCATTCTAAATGAGACGTTCGATAAGGAGAGTTAACGAACGCAGTCATAAGGCAGATACAGAGTCACCCTAATGAGAGTCTAATTAATTAACTCCATTAACAGAAGCCCAAAAAAGTATTTTAATTAAAATGAGAGACATAACTTACCTGGAGTCTCAGATAGTGACACATAGGCTACACTCGCTCTTTCACACTCTCTCTATTTCTCTATAACTCCTCAAATGTGTCTCACTCCATCGCTTCCTGTCTTTCTTTCTCTCCTCCTGGTTATGATGTATTGGACCTTTTAGCAGTAGTTTCTCTGAAGTCATTATGTCGTGTGTGTGTGTGTGTGTGTGTGTGCTCAGATTTATTGCTAGTATACTAGTGTGTGCCTGTGCTCGTGGTCATGTGTGTGTGTGTGTTTGTGTGTGTATGTGTGTGTTTGTGTGTGTATGTGTGTGTGCCTGTGCGCATGCCTGCCTGCACCACACTGTTCCCATGTCTCCATTTGGCTCTATTCCCAGTGATGGGCATATGCCCATGTCATCTTCTGCCCTTCAGAGGATTGGCCTAATGTGGAAATCAAGGGACAGTGAAATATGGAGCACTCCCACCAGCCATTTTTTACTTTGATTAACATGTTGTATCAACCAATTAATCAGTTTGCAGTGCAAATGATATCCTACTTTACCTATAAGCACTGATGGAGGAAATTACACTTTTGAACCCTGTGATTGGCTGGATTATCATAAACTGGCAATCCGTGACCCGTAAACTAAATCAGTGAGCCAATGAGAGCTGTTATTAGCTCTTCCATTGGGCCATATCCATTTGATTGATAGCTCATAGTAATCTTATATCGGAGTGGCTGCAGATCCGACTTTTCCCTAAATATCCCGAAGCTTCTGCAAATGTGTGGATCGCGGATAACGTTCTGTTTATTCTCTACATACGCACAATCTCTGCTCTACGCGTAGCGAACAGGCTACTCTGGTGAATAAAGAGATCAAAGCTGAATCAATGTCTGCAAGATCACATAATAATAGTATTCTACATTAACAGAACCGAATATAATAGTATAATATAACATTACTGTAAGACAAAAACACCACCGCATTTTTCTCTAATGTGGCCGAAACTCAACATCGCACGCCCACTAGGCAAAATACAGAGGCTATGCTACAAATTGTTAACACCTTCTGCTCTAAAATGCACTCACAGCATAGTCGTGGTCAAACGTTTTGAGAATGACACATGTATTGGTCTTCACAAAGTTCGCTGCTTCAGTGTTATGAGATATTTTTGTCAGATGTTACTATGGTATACTGAAGTATAATTACAAGCATTCCATAAGTGTCAAAGGCTTTTATTGACAATTACATTAAGTTTATGCAAAGAGTCAATATTTGCAGTGTTGACCCTTCTTTTTCAAGACCTCTGCAATCCGCCCTGGCATACTGTCAATTAACTTCTGGGCCACATCCTGACTGATGGCAGCCCATTCTTGCATAATCAATGCTTGGAGTTTGTCAGAACTTGTGGGTTTTTGTTTGTCCACCCACCTCTTGAGGATCAACCACAAGTTCTCAATGGGATTAAGGTCTGGGGAGTTTCCTGGCCATGGACCCAAAATGTCGATGTTTTGTTCCCCGAGCCACTTAGTTATCACTTTTGCCTTATGGCAAGGTGCTCCATCATGCTGGAAAAGGCATTGGTCATAACCAAACTGTTCTTGGATGGTTGGGAGAAGTTGCTCTCGGAGGATGTGTTGGCACCATTCTTTATTCATGGCTGTGTTCTTAGGCAAAATTGTGAGTGAGCCCACTCCCTTGGTTGAGATGCAACCCCACACATGAATGGTCTCAGGATGCTTTACTGTTGGCATGACACAGGACTGATGGTAGCGCTCACCTTGTCTTCTCCGGACAAGGTGTTTTCCGGATGCCCCAAACAATCGGAAAGGGGATTCATCAGAGAAAATGACTTTACCCCAGTCCTCAGCAGTCGAATCCCTGTACCTTTTGCAGAATATCAGTCTGTCCCTGATGTTTTTCCTGGAGAGAAGTGGCTTCTTTGCTGCCCTTCTTGACACCAGGCCATCCTCCAAAAGTCTTCACCTCACTGTGCGTGCAGATGCACTCACACTTGCCTGCTGCCATTCCTGAGCAAGCTCTGCACTGGTGGTGTCCCTATCCCGCAGCTGAATCAACTTTAGGAGACGGTCCTGTCGCTTGCTGGACTTTCTTGGGTGCCCTGACGCCTTCTTCACAACAATTGAACCTCTCTCCTTAAAGTTCTTGATGATCCGAAAAATGGTTGATTTAGGTGCAATCTTACTAGCAGCAATATCCTTGCCTGTGAAGCCCTTTTTGTGCAAAGCAATGATGACGGCACATGTTTCCTTGCAGAGGAAGAACAATGATTTCAAGCACCACCCTACTTTTAAAGCTTCCAGTCTGTTATTCTAACTCAATCAGCATGAAAGAGTGATCTCCAGCCTTGTCCTTGTCAACACTCTCACCTGTGTTAACGAGAGAATCACTGACATGATGTCAGCTGGTCCTTTTGTGGCAGGGCTGAAATGCAGTGGAAATGTTTTTGGGGGATTAAGTTCATTTTCATGACAAAGAGGGACTTTGCAATTAATTGTGTTGTGTCGAGTAAACGTTGCTAATTATGCTGTGTGACCAAGGAGAACCGCTGACGCTGTATTTTCATCATAAAGGTTTATTCATAACAAAGGGTTACAGCGTCGATTTACAGATACCTGCAGATACCTGGAGAATAATCGCCCCATCTCAAATCTGATTATTCTGCTCTCCTTTGTCTCAACCTAGTATTTATAATCTTTACCCTGTTGTGGGTGGTTTCCCATACAGACCAATCACCTGTCTCCACACAACAGACTTCCTCTGTTCTATGGTGTGTCCCCACAAAACTGCTCCCCAGATGCTCCCTCTAAGCTGAATAAACATCCTCTCAGGTTCCACTTTGAAAACATTAGCAAAGTCATAATTCCTCAGATACTACATATTTCCCCCCTTCGAGACAAATTAAGTCTCGAAAACAAAAAGAATAGGATTATGACAAGTAACAATCTCTCTTATTGAGTACCTTTAACAATAAACCAAAAACAAATTTTTCTATGGAGTGTAAATACATTTCTATGAAATATTAACAAATCTTTATGGAGTGTGAATACATTTCTATGAAATATGAACAAATCACTATGGAGTGTGAGAGCGAAAAACCTGTCTGGCAGCCTTCTTTCCAAATATCCATCCATCAATCAAGACAGTAAAATTCTCTCACGGCCCCTCTGCCCCAGGCAACCACCTAAGTACTCCAGATCAATTCATAAATCTTTATCAATGCCTTTGAAACTATGATGCAATTAAATACACATGAAAGCCTCAGCAAACAAAATACTATGAAAAAATTTCCACACTCAGGCTGGTCGACCCATCGAACCCTCCTGTGGATTCTCTCTATCCCTGCCTAGACTCCATATCCCTAAGCATTCACGAAATAAACAAAAAACATCTGAGATCCCCACATGTACCCAATAACAGCAAATATCATTCTACAAAAATTAATACAGAAAGAATATGACACAAATTATATATTACACATGCAAATATGTCTATATATCATTGCAGACACTGGAATGTAGTCCACTACACTTCATCTCCTCAGCAGTGTCGACTTCCAATGCATCGTTGATGATGGACTCTGAACATTTCCACACCTTCCTTGTTCCACCTCCTCCAGTCCCTTCATATTGTCCTTTCATATTGTCCCTTCATATTGTCCTTGTTTGAATATTTGAATCCCCTCTACATATTCCCCCATATGCTTCTGGAAGAAAAGAAAAGACCAAACAGTATCTTTTGCAAAACAACACATTGAAATTAAAACATCAATATCAACTAAGAATATAAAAATGATATATAAAATGATATATAAATGAATCACATTCTATTTCCCCCCTTTGATTCATCACAAAATACTAAAATCACCCTAACATTTAAAAACATTTGGAAAATGATCGGACATTCAAAATTGATATCTATCTATCAATACTCCTTTGAGTCTTGACAGAAGGTTAAACCCTCTTATCGTTTCATTCGCAAAACCCTTCAAATTATAGGTAATATTATCTATGTTATCTTCTCAAAATGTTACACCATACCATGGAAAAATCCCCACTTCTCTCTTAGACTTATCCTCCAATGATAGGCTTCCCAGACTATGAAACTTCTCTCTTTCATAATCAGATTTATCTCTTTCCCCTTGCTTCCCCTCTTTTAATTTTAAAACCTCATATGGAAGCTTCAACATGTAACAACATCCTATCCATCCATAGGTAAGAATATATACTCTCTCACCACAAACCCCAGATGTTTCTCTAAAATCCCCAATAGTCACATTACCATTCAAAAACTTATCTCCTTACTAAATGAAACCTCAAAAGTTACATTATATTTCTCATTACTAACCTTATGTTCCTGCTTACCCCAAATCATCATATAATCATCACCATCTGATATTCCCCTAAACATCCCTTTCCATCATATGTTTTATTAGAACAAAAATAGCTTTTAGCCCTCACTGGTTTCCTCTCCAATGCTTCATAAAGCGCTGTTAACTGATTTTCCTTCATATCTAACAAATTCACATAGGTTAATTCATTTAACCAAGAACACTTAAACCTAGGCCTAAACAAATGTTTCCACCACGACATTATTGTATCTGTTAATGATTGTTGCTGATACAACATCCCTTATAAAACATTAGATTTACACATACTTGATAGAAATTTAGCTACCTTCTAAAATTCAACCCCATTTTCTTTATGCTGAAATTCTCAACAGACATTTACCCTCAAGATTCCTCACTTATCTTACAGAATGAGTTAACTCCTTGAACTAAAGATTCCTACCTGCCCATCCATCTTTAATTTCCAAACAGAAGAATCAAATCCATATGCCTTCCATTTAGTTTCTCTCTTCCCTAACGAACTGTATTGATCAGATATATCTTCTCGTCTTCCATTAAAATCAAACAACTCATCCTGTACCTCCATGATAGTATCCTCCCTCTAACATTACTCAAAATAAGTTAGCAATCACTCATAACCCTCTTTAACTTCATATCGTTCTACAAAATATACTTCCTTTCACTAGGTGAAACAGCTTCTACTTCTTATCCTCATAACAACACTTCTTCTCCATAATTATCTCTCCATATGAGAGGAACATCACCTCTACACATTCCTTCTCTCACATCTACAAGGAAGATGAACTGTACCACCCATCCTAACCCTAATGACAGTCTTTTCCTCTAAAATTGGTGCTGGAGCGATTGGCTCCCTTGTAATCAAATGTTATATATTTATAGCTTTAATAACTGTCAATGTTGAAAGAGTTAAATTGCTTCTCACTGTTGTTATAATATGCTGAAGTGTTGATGTCATTGTTGTTGATTAATCTATTTTCCCTAAGGCTTTGAACTCTTTACTTGTATTTCCATCTATCACCACTAGTGTCAAATTATTTCATTATTTTAGACTATGTAGCTTATGGTTTCCTCCCTATTTTTTTCTTCCCCAAATTAATTAATTAATCAATTAATTTATTCATCAATTTATTTATTCATTTTATTTTATTTTACCAAATTATTGATTAGTGGCAATCTTACCACATCAAATCAGGAAAGTAAATGAAAGTAGTCAACTTCAGAGCAATCCAAAAAATAAAGACCTATAATCCTGCAACACTACAGTACTCACAAACCAATTGCTTAATAAGCACCCAATTACCTTAATTTTACAGAATAATGTCAGTACTCGATTCCCCTCATATCTAATCAAACCCACTCATGCACAAAAACTCCAATATGCAATTCTTATTTTCATCAATTGATCAGTCTTTTGCCAAGTCCTTGTCAAATTGTCATAACATCAAATATGCTAGGCACACAAAATATCCTGTATGGGAAGGTAGGTTTTTGTAAATAGAACAGTACTAGCCTTGATTTTGACTTGATCCTGTTGCAGCAGACTCTGTCGCGTCACACCCTGTCGCGTGATGTACACGTCAGCACTTCCGCTCTCTCTCTCTCTCCTCATTCCTCTTATCGTCTCTCATATGACAGAATAACAAAGAAACAGACAAGAATTTAGTAGTTTATGCAGTCACTGAGTTATTACAACATTTCAATATTCCTCCGTTCACATTCGCGCTAAGAATTAACTCAGGAATAATATAAATAGCTCAATAACATTGTATTTTATTTATTTAATTATTTTTATTTTTTAATCCGTCGACATATCTCTAGTTTATCAATTCGATAGGTCTCAAGAAAACAGTTTACTCTTCAAACAACAGCCGATGTAACAACCAGAATACACTATTAGTCTAACTCTTCTCCTCTCTCTTCGTCTGCGTCTCCCCGCAGAGGAGTGTAGGCAGGGGAGTGGCATATTTGCCCTACGTAACTCTAGTCATAAAATCACGCGCATGCGTAGTTCAAACATCAATACGATTTCACAGTGGATGGAGCTCTCTCCCAGCTCTCTCCAAGCCAGACAACAGAAAGTTAACAGTCCCGCTGTACTTCTTCTCTTTTACCCCTCATAGACAAACAGTAACACTTAACAGAGCTCACAAACCATAGGACACAAATCCTACACTATTCTATAGACAATTTAAGAGGCTCAATCCATACCTATGGACCTCTAAGGTAACATGTAGCATGTAGCATGTATCATGTATCATGTAGCATGTAGCATGTTACCTCCATTGCGCCGTATAATTCCTTTGTTCTCTAAATTTTTGCTACCACGAGTTCCGCGGAAATTCAATGAGCGGTCACATCAAACATATACTTCGTCAACTATAAGATGAGCGGTAACTTGCAATCGAATATATATACCACAGCCTCAAGTCCCCTGGACTCACCTAACTACACCTAACGTGTTATTAGGATTTTTGGCCCATCATAATGATCGCCTCCTTTAAGAGGGCTACCGTAGATTCGCAATGTCCTAATTTGTACACATTTATCTTAGTTCCTGGCCTTATCTTTATTCTTCAATAGTTATAGACACTCCCCCTTTTTGCGTTGTTTACCAGCGCAAACAAATTTAGAACGGACTCCTATCCCACAGCATATCAGCAACGCACACGCAAGTTCTTTAATGGTGCATTCATTCAACGCCGACACACAGACACACGAACTGACCAGAGCCCAAAGTAGTGACAAAACTCACCCTTATCTGCCCGACTCCGGAGCGAAAGTCAGCTCGGCGCCCATGAATGGAACGCTGAGACAAAACGCAATTCCTTCCCAAATTCCTCGTCGCCATTTTGTTGTGTCGAGTAAACGTTGCTAATTATGCTGTGTGACCAAGGAGAACCCGCTGACGCTGTATTTTCATCATAAAGGTTTATTCATAACAAAGGGTTACAGCGTCGATTTACAGATACCTGCAGATACCTGGAGAATAATCGCCCCATCTCAAATCTGATTATTCTGCTCTCCTTTGTCTCAACCTAGTATTTATAATCTTTACCCTGTTGTGGGTGGTTTCCCATACAGACCAATCACCTGTCTCCACACAACAGACTTCCTCTGTTCTATGGTGTGTCCCCACAAAACTGCTCCCCAGATGCTCCCTCTAAGCTGAATAAACATCCTCTCAGGTTCCACTTTGAAAACATTAGCAAAGTCATAATTTCTCAGATACTACAATTGCAAGTCATCTGATCACTCTTCATGACATTCTGGAGTATATGCAAATTGCCATCATCAAAACTGAGGCAGCAGACTTTGTGAAAATTAGTATTTGTGTCATTCTCAAAACGTTTGACCACGACTGTACATAATTCAAAACAGCACTGTTGGCTACTTCGAAACAACAGTGTATAACTCAAGAAGATCTAAATGCATATCCCCATGAAACTGACTGAGTTTTATGCATAATAATTACATTAAAAAATTTAAAAAAAAACTGATGACCATGCTTCATAATGTTTCTTACACAAGACATGTGTTAGTAAGATGTAATGTGGGATATTGCAAAATGTCATTACATTTTTGTGACCTGAGTCTTTCAACCAAAATATCAGATGAGACAAATATGTTCAGCTGCCCCTTTAAGGGTGGGAGGTTACCATGGTAACGGGGCCATTCGAGTCATGTCAGTGTGTCTGTGTGTGTGAGGTCTGGGGTGTGACTAGTAGCAGATGGCGTCTCTTCGCTATCAATTGAAGCAGCAGACTCAAACTAACATTGAAAAACAACCGTGCTTGTGAACAAAACAATGTAAATAGCCATAAAACAAGAGGACAAAGTCTCACTTTGTAGACTTGAGTAAATTAGACAAATTTGTATGCCTGTGCGCAGCGCCTCCAAAAATGAATCAATCATCACTTCACTCAGTGTGCACAGCTCACCTGCCAGACAGTGTTGCTGCGCGAGGTGGGATACAGGATTCGTATTTCTTTGTGTGATTAGCAGCTATGAAACAAAACACCATTCAAACAACAAAACATACTTTTTCTGCTATAAATCGCAACTCTCACATGTTCTCATACTTGACATAAAAATAAATAAATCCGCAAATGCGAATGTAATGTTCGCACTGTAGAGACCTGCAAATTGAACACCCGCCAACGTGGCTGGTGAAATAGACATTTTTTCCTTCATTTGGCAGGTGGCGGGTGTTAATTTTAAGCCCTGGAAGGAAACCACAATAATGTGTGCTTAAAGTAGAGGTAAAGAAACACATGGAGAACGTGATTCACACATGTGCAGAAGCTTCGGAACCTTTAGTCCTGGGAAAAAGATAAGAGAAAAGTCAGATCCGCAGGCCTATATACATGTAGTTAGATTCAGAGGCCTCATTAGCTATTAATAATGTTCACCTTTAAACCCTGAGCCTACAGCTATTAATAATGTTCACCTTTAAACCCTGAACCTACAGCTATTAATAATGTTCACCTTTAAACCCTGAACCTACAGCTATTAATAATGTAAACCTTTTAACCCTGAGCCTACAGCTATTAATAATGTTCACCTTTAAACCCTGAGCCTACAGCTATTAATAATGTTCACCTTTAAACCCTGAACCTACAGCTATTAATAATGTAAACCTTTAAACCCTGAGCCTACAGCTATTAATAATGTTAACCTTTGAACCCTGAGCCTACAGCTATTAATAATGTAAACCTTTTAACCCTGAGCCTACAGCTATTAATAATGTTACTTATTTATACATTTTTTGTGTACTTTTTACCCCTTTTTCTCCCCAATTGGTAGTTACAGTCTTGTTCCATCGATGCAACTGCCGTACGGACACGAGAGAGGCGAAGGTCGAGAGCCATGCATCCTTCGAAACACGCCGCCCTGCTTCTTGACACACTGCTCGCTTAACCCAGAAGCCAGCCGCACCAATATGTCGGAGGAAACACCGTACAGCTGGCGACCGAAGTCAGTGTGCATGCGCACGGCCTGCCACAAGGAGTCGCTAGAGCGGGATGGGACAAGGACATCCCAGCCGGCCAAACCCTCCCCTAACCCGGACGACGCTGGGCCAATTGTGCGCCGCCTCATGGGTCTCCAGGTCGCGGCAGGCTGCGACACAGCCCAGGATCGAACCCGGAGTGTCTGTAGTGACACTCTAGCACTGTGATGCAGTGCCTTAGACCGCTGCGCCACTCGGGAGGCGCTAGTAATCATGTTAACATTTGAACCCTGAGCCTACAGCTATTAATCATGCTAACCTTTGAACCCTGAACCTACAGCTATTAATTATGTCAACCTTTGAACCCTGAGCCTACAGTATATCCTTTCCATTGAATACTTCCAGAACTAGAATATATATGATCCTGTACCCTTATTACTCCGAACCTACACCCCTTTCTCGTTGAAATCTCAGAGTGGGACGATATGGTAATCACAGGTCTAGGATCAGCTTCCCCTCCCCCAATCCTAACCTTAACCATTTGTAGGATAAACAGAAACCTGACCCTAGATCAGTGTATAGGGGTAACATAATGTATTTGTGTCCCACTGTGTTAATAAAATAAAATAAAATGTTATTTGCCACATGCACCGAATACAACAGGTGTAGACCTTACAGTGAAAAGCTTACTTACAAGCCCTTAACCAACAATAAAAGTAAAAAATAGATAAGTAAAAAATAAAAATAACATAATTAAAGAGCAGCAGTAAAATAAAATAACAGTAGGGAGGCTATAGACAGGGGGTACCGGTACAGAGTCAATGTGCGGGGTAATTGAGGTAATATGTACATGTGGGTAGAGTTAAAGTGACTACGCATAGATAATAAACAGAGTAGCAGCAGCGTAGAAGAGGGGGTGGTGTGGGGTGGGGGTACAATGCAAATAGTCCAGGTAGCCATGATTAGCTGTTCAGGAATCTTATGGCTTGGGGGTAGAAGCTGTTAAGAAGCCTTTTGGACCTAGACTTGGCGCTCCGGTACCGCTTGCCGTGCGGTAGCAGAGAGAACAGTATATGACTAGGGTGGCTGGAGTCTTTTACCATTTTTAGGGCCTTCCTCTGACACCGCCTGGTATAAAGGTCCTGGATGACAGGAAACTTGGCCCCAGTGATGTACTGGGCCGTATGCACTACCCTCTGTAGTGCCTTGCGGTCGGAGGCTGAGAATTTGCCATACCAGGCGGTGATGCAACCAGTCAGGATGCTCACGATGGTACAGCTGTATAACTTTTTGAGGATCTGAGGACCCATGCCAAATCTCCTGAGGGGGAATAGGCTTTGTTGTGCCCTCTTCACGACTGTCTTGGTGTGTTTGGACCATGATAGTTTGTTGGTGATGTGGACACCAAGGAACTTGAAGCTCTCAACCTGTTCCACTACAGCCCCATCGATGAGAATGGGGGCGTGCTCAGTCCTCTTTTTTTTCCTGTAGTCCATTATCATCTCCTTTGTCTTGATCACGTTGAGGGAGAGGTTGTTATCCTGGCACCACATGGCCAGGTCTCTGACCTCCTCCTTATAGGCTGTCTCATCGTTGTCTGTGATCAGGCCTACCACTGTTGTGTCGTCGGCAAACTTAATGATGGTGTTGGAGTCGTGCCTGGCAATGCAGTCATGGGTGAACAGGGAGTACAGGAGGGGACTGAGCATGCACCCCTGAGGGGCCCCCGTGTTGAGGATCAGCATGGCAGATGTGTTGTGACCTACCATTACCACCTGGGGGCGGCCCATCAGGAAGTCCAGGATCCAGTTGCAGAGGGAGGTGTTTAGTCCCAGGGTCCTTAGCTTAGTCATGAGCTTTGAGGGCACTATGGTATTGAACACTGAGCAGTAGTCAAGGAATAGCATTCTCACGTAGGTGTTCCTCTTGTCCAGGTGGGAAAGGGCAGTGTGGAGTGCAATAGAGATTGCATCATCTGTGGATCTGTTGGGGCGGTATGCAAATTGGAGTGGGTCTAGGGTTTCTGGGATAATGGTGTTGATGTGAGCCATGACCAGCCTTTCAAAGCACTTCATGGCTACAGACGTGAGTGCTACGGGTCGGTAGTCATTTAGGCAGGTTATCTTAGTGTTCTTGGACACAGGGACTATGGTGATCTGCTTGAAACATGTTGGGATTACAGACTCAGTCAGGGGACATGTTGAAAATGTCAGTGAAGACACTTGCCTGTTGGTCAGCGCATGCTCAGAGTACACGTCCTGGTAATCCGTCTGGCCCTGCGGCCTTGTGAATGTTGACCTGCTTAAAAGTCTTACTCACATCGGCTACGGAGAGCGTGATCACATAGTCATCCGGATTAGCTGATGCTCTCATGCATGCTTCAGTGTTGCTTGCCTCGAAGCGAGCATAGAAGTGATTTAGCTTGTCTGGTAGGCTTGTGTCACTGGGCAGCTTGCGGCTGTGCTTCCCTTTGTAGTCTGTAATAGTTTGCAAGCCCTGCCACATCCGAGGTGTGTCGGAGCCGGTGTAGTATGATTAAATCTTAGTCCTGTATTGACTCTTTGCCTGTTTGATGGTTCGCCGGAGGGCATAGCGGGATTTCTTATAAGCATCCGGGTTAGAGTCCCGCTCCTTGAAAGCGGCAGCTCTACCCTTTAGCTCAGTGTGGATGTTGCCTGTAATCCATGGCTTCTGGTTGGGGTATGTACGTACGGTCACTGTGGGGACGACGTCATCAATGTACTTTTTGATGAAGCCAGTGACTAATATGGTGTACTCCTCAATGCCATCGGAAGAATCCCGGAACATATTCCAGTCTGTGCTAGCAAAACAGTCCTGTAGCTTAGCATCTGCGTCATCTAACCACTTCCTTATTAACCGAGTCACTGGTGCTTCCTGCTTTAGTTTTTGCTTTTAAGCAGGAAACAGGAGGATAGAATTATGGTCAGATTTGCCAAATAGAGGGTGAGGGAGAGCTTTGTATGCGTCTCTGTGTGTGGGGTAAAGGTGGTCTAGAGTTTTTTTTCCTCTGGTTGCACATTTTACATGCTGTTAGAAATGAGGTAGAACGGATTTAAGTTTCCCTGCATTAAAGTCCCCGGCCACTAGGTGCGCTGCCTCTGGATGAGCATTTTCCTGTTTGCTTATGACCTTATACAGCTTGCTGAGTGCAATCTTAGTGCCAGCATCGGTTTGTGGTGGTAAATAGACAGCTACGAAAAATATAGAAGAAAACTCTCTTGGTAAATTGTGTGGTCTACAGCTTATCATGAGATACTCTACCTCAGGCGAGCAAAACTTAGAGACTTCCTTAGTATTAGATGTTGTGCACCAGCTGTTGTTTACAAATATACACAGACCGCCACCCCTTGTCCTTCCGGATTCAGCTGTTCTATCCTTCCAATTTAGCGAATATCCCGCCTGCTGTATGTTATCCATGTCGTCGTTCAGCCACGACTCGGTGAAACATAAGATATTACAGTCTTTAATGTCCCGGTGGTAGGATATTCTTGATCTTAGGTCGTCCATTTTGTTTTCCAATGATTGTACATTGGCTAATAGGATTGATGGAAGAGGCAGATTACTTGCTCACCGTCGGATCCTTACAAGGCACCACGACCTACGTCCACGATATCTCAGTCTCTTTCTCATGCGAATGACGGGGATTTGGGCCTTGTCGGGTGTCTGTAGAATATCCTTAACGTCCGACTCGTTGAAGAAATAATCTTTGTCCAATACGAGGTGAGTAATCGCTGTCCTGATATCCAGAAGCTCTTTTTGGTCATAAGAGACGGTGGCAGAAACATTATGTACAGAATAAATTACAAATAACATGAAAAAACACACATAATAGCACAATTGGTTAGAGGGCCGTAAAACGGCAGACATCTCCTCCGGCGGCATTTTCCATCAGTGTTGCGAGTTAGGTTGTGTCCAGGGCTGCAGAGTAATGGTTATGTTCATCTTAGGTTATGAGGTATGTCTCCTGTGGAGCATAGTGCTACAATGTTTTATCTGAGAGTGTGGTGGGGACCAGGGGAGATAGCAGGGGGGAATAAGGACATGCGTTGGAGTTTAGAGGACATCTTGCCACTTGCAGTTATCTGGAGAGAGAGAGAGAGAGAGAGAGAGAGAGAGAGAGAGAGAGAGAGAGAGAGAGGAGAGAGAGAGAGAGAGAGTTAGTGGGGGTGGGGGGATACAGGCTAATTAAAACTAGTAGAAATATTATTGAGCGCTTACTGTCAATGATATGGTGACACTATCCTCTGTACACCACACTATTAAAAATCAATTTCAAGACATTTGTGGGAAATCCTATATTATATTATGGTCAGTATAAATTGGTAGTAAACATTGAGAATTGTATCTGGCTTATACCCAGACACTAGGGAAGATGAGTTGATTGACTAATATGACAGAAAGTAATGAATTTGTGCGCTATCTTCATAGCTATTGTGTGTGTATGTGTGTGTGTGCGTGCGTGCGTGCGTGTGTGTGTGCATGAGTGAGTGTCTGTCTGTCTGTCTGTGTCTTGAGCCTAATAGACAAAGTTTACATGCACACTAATAATTCGATATTAAACTGATTATGGCAGTTGGCCCAGTATGGCATTAGTCATGTAAACAACTTACTCTGCTTATATTAATTGGCGTAAGGTCAAAATCAACTTTAACATACGCAGATTAAGAACAATTCTGATTCTGATCAATATTTTGAATGATTAGGACATGTAAACACCTTAATCGGTGTTCCAGCGGTGTATTTGATCTGTGCATGTGCTAGCAGAGTTTGGAACATCTAAATGTATGCATCTTAGAAGTAGTTTTCACATACAAAAATGTATACTGTATGTCCAAACTCAGAATGAAATATGCTTCCCAAAAATAACATGGCTGCTGTGGTAGAACGTTTATTTTGATTGCCTGAAACAGAGTAGTTAAGGGGGCTAAAGCCCAGAGGATAGTCCCCTGGGGAGATTCTCTCTCTCTCTCTGCTAGTCTGAGCTGCCTGTCTGGGCTTTTAAACAAGGGCTCAGGATGAAAACCAAGAAATAAGCTGAACTGGCCTTTTTAAACCAGACATCAAGTTAGTTCAAGCAACTTTGCTCACTGTGTGGGCTGTTATGCGTCATCCTTTACATACTGTTCTGTGCTGGGAGGTGAAAGTGTAGGACTGTAAAGGTGTGTTTTAATTAGTTTTATTTTACCAGGTAGGTTGACTGAGAGGAACACATTCTCATTTACAGCAACAACCTGGGGAATAGTTAAAACGGAGAGGAGGGGGGATGAATGAGCCAATTGGAATCTGGGGATGATTAGGTGGCCATGATGGTTTGGGGGCCAGATTGGGAATTAGCCAGGACATCGGGGTTAACACCCCTACTCTTACAATAAATGCCATGGGATCTTTAGTGACCACAGAGAGTCAGGATACCCGTTTAATGTCCCATCTGAAAGACGGCACCCTACAAAGGGCAATGTCCCCAATCACTGCCCTGGGGCATTGGGATACTTTTTTTAGACCAGAGGAAAGAGTGCCTCCTACTGGCCCTCCAACACCACTTCCAGCAGCATCTGGTCTCCCATCCATGGACCGACCAGGACCAACCCTGCTTAGCGTCAGAGTCAAGCCAGCAGTGGGATGCAGGGTGTGTGTGTGTGTGTGTGTGTGTGTGTGTGTGTGTGTGTGTGTGTGTGTGTGTGTGTGTGTGTGTGTGTGTGTGTGTGTGTGTGTGTGTGTGTGTGTGTGTGTGTGTGTGTGTGTGTGTGTGTGTGTGTGTGTGTGTGTGTGTGTGTGTGTGTTTGTGTGTGTGTTTGCGCGTGGCGGTTTAGTAGAATTACGACTAGAGTTGTCCTCTGCTCTGACTGATGATAATGGTCCCAGTGTTCAGTGAGGTGTGTAGTGGTCTCTGGTTTTGGATAACGTACACACACACACACTCTCTCTCTCTCTCTCACACACACACACACACACACTGTGGTTTCACTGCGGTTTCACTGCTCTATAAGGAATGGAAAAATCCCCCTGCGGCAGAGCACTACAAAGTGGAGAAGGGTGTTGAGAGAGAGAGAGAGGCTTCACTTTTTGACAGCATCCCTACATGGGCAAACATGTATGGAAAGTTTTGTTTAAATTAAAAGGGAGACTGTCAAAAAGTGATTGTATTATCTATAGTTCTAGGATTTCAATAGGTTTCCTATGGAGGATTGACAGTATAAATTAAAACAACAGATATTCCCATTCAAGTCAACATTCTCTGATGTGTGGACCTCCAACCATCTTTGTGGTACCATTTGAAAGTAGACATTTCTATTGTTTTCCCATTTTAGTACATCTATCAGCCAAAACATGACACCCACCCTGTATACAAGAGCATGTTGTGTCTCAACCAATGGCGGACACAACACAAACACCTCAGATGATGTAAAATGGGGTCTAAGCTACAACATATGCGAATAAGAAAAAATCTGAGTTTACAATTTTAAGGTAAATAAATGACCAACCATTTTAATTTTTTTCAAAAATGTATAAAACAGTTTCATCAACCTTGTTTGTAAGCTTTTAAATTATATAAATCTCAACCGTTCATCTTTTCCAGTGATGGTTGTCTCAAGGTGTGGTGGGGTATGCAAAATAGGTCAAATTTGAGCCCCTTTATCTCTTGAATGTTCAGGTCCAAAAAGTCACTTTTTGAGCACTTCTACAATGGGCAAATAAGTATGGAAGGTTTTGTTAAAATCAAAAGGGGTGCTGTCAAAATGTGATTTAATTCAAATGGAGTGAAGGCGCTGGTTCATGGGGATAGATGGTGAAGGAGAGAGAGAAGGTTCAAGAGGATAGACAGAGAGAGACTGTCAGAGAGAGAGAGAGAGAGAGAGAGAGTTTCCGGCAGAGAGTGGGGATTATGTTGCTATGTACAATTGGGAGAGGGAAGGTTCAAAAGGAGAGCGGGAGAAGGAAAGCAAGCGCCCAAATTGACTGTGTGACTGTGTACTGATGTGTTGATGCAGCTGGATCACTCTTAGCCAATCAGAACCCCTAATTTCCTTCCTCTCCGTCATACCGGCCAATAGCTATGGTTTTCTCCACACCATGGGGCTTGGAGTAGAACTTGTCCTTAGGCACAGATCTAGGATCAGATTACGCTCCCATATCCTAGACGTGACCATAAGTGAGTGAACGTGCTAAACTGCCACCAGGCCTTTGTGACTGATGGCACATAAACAAGGAAGAACAGCTTTTTATAAACTCTGCTTCTGAGCAGACAAGTGCTCCTCTCTCTCTCTCAACATCTCTCTTTCTCCCTCTCTTTTTCTCTCTTTTCCCCTTCTATCCCTTTTTCTCCATTCAGTTGAGGCAGTGTTCAGTGTGTGTGTGTGTGTATGTGTTTCCGTCCTTTTGAATGTGTGTGTGTGAGGTGAGCAGTCCTGACTGGTAGACTGGAGCGGGGTCTTGTGGTCTTGGAGGAATAGCACCTCCAGTGTGTTGCCCTTTCCTGGAACCAGACTAGAGGAACCATACTGTAGGCTCCAGAGACCTACTAGGACAGTAGAGAGACTGTCTGTACTAGCTGCTGGAACGTTCCAGACTGAAATGAATTCAGTTAGGCTACAGCACTTGTGATGAAGGTATTTTGAATTAAATTACCTTGAAATCTTAGTAAATTAAGTAAATTATTTTCAGATAATGGGCAACGTTTTCGGAGTGCAAAAGAGCACAGATCTGTGCAAAAGAATACTGTAAACCTCATTATAATAATGGCAGCGTGAGTTCATTAGAAACTAAAATGACGCCCGATGACCAGTGTAGGGACCTAATTTATGCTTTTACCGAGAAGTTCCCTCACCGGAAAAATATAAAGTTCTAGTTCTAGTTGAATTTGTCATGAGCCCTCTCACTCCACCGGGTTACCACCTTAATTGGTTTCCACTATCTTCCACTCTGCTCACCTCCCTCTCTCTACTCAGCCTAACTAGCTCCACCTGTCCCTGCTCTGCTCGGCTCTAATTACTCTGCCAGCTGCGCTGCATTACCCACTAACCTCTCCCCCAGTATTTAAGGCCCTGTCTTTCAGCTCTCCGGTGTCAGATCGTCTGCAAAGCTCACACCGGAACCTGTTTGCTCCGCGCTTCTGGCTCACCCTGGTTTTGTGACCCCGGACCTGCCTGTTTATTGGATACTCTTCTGCCTTAGGAGATCCAGACCTGCTTCTGCCATTACGACTCCTGACTACTCTTCAATCCCGGTAACTCTGACCCGCCTTCTGCCTTGCTACTACGTATTTTGGATTCCCTTGAACTGTACTGCTGCCTGGTTTCATTCCGCCCTGTTGTGTCTGTGTCTCCCCCCCCCCAGGACTTCTGGACCACCCACCACCGGCTTCATAGGACGCATCGCTGCCACTGGGGGGCACAGACCCAGCGCATTGGACGGGATCCCTGTTACCCTGGAGCCTTCATTCACTCCCTACTTCCCTTTTCCCTTAAGTTTAATAAACTTTCTGGTGTGACGCAATTGTGGTCCTCTGGTCGTCTGTCTGAATCGTGATAGTACGATCTGACCATTATGGACTCAGCGCACACTTTCCCGACATGGAAACCGATGAGCATGAGCAGCAGTTCCAGCAGCAGCAACAACAACTCGCCATGCTCATTCAACTCCTCCTACCAACCTTACCCCAGCCAGTCTGCCCACCAGCCCAGCCCCCGAGTTACCTGCCCGGTCATTGCAGCCGCTGCTCCGGAACCCAAGATTGGAAACCCCCCGAGCGGTTCAACGGCGATTCAACCCAGGTCCGCCATTCCTGACTAGCTGCCGACTTCAGTTCTCCTTGCAGCCAAGGACCTTCGCCACGGAGGGGCTAAAGTTGGGTATGCCATCACTCACCTGACGGGCCGAGCTCGACTCTGGGGAACAGCAGAGTTCGAACGTCAAACCCCCGCATGTGCAACCTTCGACCTGTTTGCTGAGGAGATGCTGAAGGTGTTTGACACTGGATTCACCCACCGCAGAAGGCGTCTCGTGAACTGTTCAGTATTCGACAAGGCAGACGTACAGTCGCAGACCATTCCATCGACTTCGAACCCTGGCTAGACGAGTTCTTGGAACACACCACCGTTGGTGGACGCGTTCTTCCATAGTTTGGCTGACTATATCAAGGACGAGTTGGTCTCCCATGAACTGCCTTCCACTCTTGATGAAGCATCGCACTGACTGTCAGGATCGACAGAAGGATACAGACCCGTCGTCGTGAGAGGGGCGCCAAGGTCCACCTACTACCGGCATCGGAGAGATCCGACTGGGCTCCTGTCATCTACTGCCACTCACCCAGGTCAGCTCGATCAGTCTGAGCCTATGGAGATTGGCGAGCCTCCCTCACTCCTGCAGGCGCCAGCGCCGCTTCACCTCAAACCTCTGCCTCTATTGTGGAGGTGATGGACATCGTGTGGTAACCTGCCCTTTAAAGGGGGCCGAAGCTCACTGGGCGTAGGGGGAGTCCGGTCGAGTTCAATGACCATCCAGTCCTCCGACCGCAAAACCCTGCTGAAGTTCACCTCCGCCTCTCTGACTCAACTCACACCCTGGCTGCTCTGGTGGATTCTGGCGCCGAAGCCAACATAATGGGACGTCAAGCTGGCACGCCAACTGGGACTGGAGAACCTCCGTTTGACACCTCCTATTCCTGCCCGGGCACTGGACGGACACTTACTCGGATCGGTCACTCATGTCACGGCCCCGGTCTCGAAGGGGTCTGTCCGGAAACCATCAAGAAACTATCCAGTTTCACCTGCTCCCCCTCTCCAGGCCAACCCCTCATCCTGGGTTACCCATGGCTCCGCCGGCACAACCCTCAGCTCGACTGGGTGACCGGGGTGATCAGGGAGTGGGGAGAGGACTGCCACCGAACCTGCCTGCTTGCTGCACACTATCCCTCGGCCAGTACCTACTAACTCCGCTCCGGACCTCTCCAATGTCCCAGAATGCTACCATGGTCTCAGAGAGGTGTTTAACAAAGCAAGAGCCACATCTCTGCCCCCCTCTCACCGACCGTACGACTGTGCCATCGACCTCCTCCCTGGAACAGCTCCTCCAAGGGGTCGTCTTTATTCGTTGTCTGCTCCTGAAAGAAAGTCCATGGAGGACTACATCAATGGCTCTCTGTCCGCAGGATTAATCCGTTCATCTTCATCTCCCTGCTGGTGCTGGCTTCTTCTTTGTGGGGAAGAAGGACGGATCTCTTCGCCCCTGCATCGACTACAGGGGACTCAACGACATCACAGTGAAAAACCGTTACCCTCTGCCTCTGCTCACCTCTGCTTTTGAGTTGCTCCAGGAGCCACTGTTTTTACCAAGTTGGATCTCAGAAACGCTTACCACCTAGTGCGGATCCGGGAGGGAGATGAATGGAAGACCGCATTCAATACACCAACAGGCCACTACGAGTATCTGGTTATGCCTTTTGGCCTCACCAATGCTCCTGCTGTGTTCCAGGCTCTAGTGAATGATGTACTGCGGGACATGTTAAACAAGTTTGTCTTCGTTTACCTGGATGACATCTTAATTTACTCCAGAAACCTGTCTGAACACACCCGCCATGTCCAGCAAGTCCTTCATCGTCTTCTGGAGAATTCCCTCACGCCAAGGCAGAGAAATGTGAGTTTCACGTCAAGACAGTGGCCTTCCTGGGGTACATAGTGGCAGAAGGAAGTATCCAAATGGATCCTGCCAAAGTATCAGCAGTCACTTCGTAGCCAGTTCCGGAGAACAGAAAGAAGCTGCAACAGTTTCTGGGGTTTGCTAACTTCTATAGGAAGTTTATCC
Organism: Coregonus clupeaformis; assembly: GCF_020615455.1. Taxonomy (NCBI): domain Eukaryota; kingdom Metazoa; phylum Chordata; class Actinopteri; order Salmoniformes; family Salmonidae; genus Coregonus; species Coregonus clupeaformis. The sequence goes on along the minus strand of NC_059194.1, from coordinate 17,490,895 downwards.
GGAACTACAGTACCGTTGCTGCCCCTCTCACTGCTCTAACCAGCACCAAGCAACCCTTCACCTGGACCCCCAGCAGCCGACAAAGCCTTCAGTACCCTCAAGGTGAGGTTCACCTCGCTCCCATCCTCCAGATGCCTGATGTGGACCGGCAATTCATTGTGGAGGTGGACGCCTCGGATGTGGGAGTTGGTGCTGTGATTTCTCAGTGGGCTGCGGAGGATAGGAAGCTCCATCCCTGTGCCTTTTTTCTCACGTCGGTTGTCCCCCTCTGAGTGCAATTACGACATAGGGAACCGGGAGCTGCTGGCTGTGAAGCTTGCCTTGGAGGAGTGGCGTCACTGGCTGGAGGGTCCACCATTCCATTTCTCGTTTGACCGATCATAAGAACTTGGAGTACATCCGCACGGCCAAACGGTTGAACTCCAGGCAGTCCCGCTGGGCCCTGTTCTTCACCAGGTTTAATTTCACTCTGTCATACCGGCCTGGATCACGAACACCAAGCCAGACGCCTCTCCCGTCAATTCCAGAAGGATGACACCCCCTCCAAGGACCCTGTGTCGATTCTGCCAAGTCCCTGCATCGTTGCAGCTCTGACCTGGGCTGTTGAGGAACCAGGTGCTGGAGGCTCTCCGTAACCAGCCAGGTCCCAGCACTTGCCCAGCTGACCGCCTTTTTGTCCCCGAAGACCTGAGGTCCCAGGTCATTCAGTGGGGACATGACTCCCGCCTAGCTTGTCACCCTGGCTCCACCCGCACTTACAACCTGCTCGCCCAGAGGTTCTGGTGGCCCTCTCTGAGGAAGGGATGTACGGGAATTCGTCCAAGCCTGCCCCATCTGCAACCAACACAAGTCGTCCTGCCAGCCCCCAGCCGGATTGCTGCAGCCCCTGCCTGTGCCCAGACGTCCCTGGTCTCACATCGCCCTTGACTTTGTCACGGGGCTGCCCCCTTCAAGTGGCATGACCGTCATTCTCACCATCGTTGACCGTTTCAGCAAGATGGCACACTTCATTCCCCTCCCCAAGCTCCCAACCGCCAAGGAGACCGCCCAGGTGGTCCTGGAACACGTCTTCCGGCTCCACGGACTGCCAAGGGATGTTGTTTCTGACCGTGGTCCACAATTCTCCTCCGCTTTTTGGAAGGAGTTCTGTCACCTGCTGGGAGCCACAGTCAGTCTGACTTCCGGATTCCATCCCCAATCCAATGGGCAGTCAGAGCGGGCTAATCAGGAGCTCGAGAAGGCACTGCGATGCATGACTTCACGCAACCCCCACTCCTGGTCGCAGCAATTGACATGGGTGGAGTACGCACACAATTCTCTGACCTGCTCTGCCATCGGTATGTCCCCTTTCCAATGTGTTTATGGATACCAGCCTCCTCTATTTGCCAGCCAGGAGGAGGAGGTTACTTGCCCATCTGCACTTGCTTTTGCCCGTCGATGTCGCCGCACCTGGTCACAAGCCCGAGCCACACTCCTCAGGTCCGTTTGCCAGCTACACTACCGGGCCAACCGTCGGAGAATTCCTGCTCCCACCTACCATGTTGGTCAAAGGGTGTGGTTGTCATCGAAGAACCTGCCACTCAGGGTGGAGTCGCAGAAGCTGGCACCTCGGTTCATTGGCCCATTCCCTATCATAAGAGTGATTAGCCCAACTGCTGTCCGGCTCCAACTGCCTAATTCCCTGAGGGTGCACCCCACTTTCCATGTGTCTAAGATTAAGCCCATCCATGAGAGTCCGCTGGTCCCTGCTGCGCCTGGTCCTCCTCCTCCCACGGCTCGTCGATGGTGGTCTGGTTTTACACCGTCCGACGCCTGCTTCGGTCCAGACGGAGGGGTAGGGAGTCTCCAGTACCTCATTGACTGGGAGGGCTATGGACCTGAGGAAAGGACCTGGGTGCCAGCTAGTCGGATTGTGGATAGGACTCTCATCACCGCTTTCCACCAACGGCATCCTGATCAACCTGCAATCCGTAGGGGGCCGCCCCAGAGGGGTCCCTAACCGTCCGGCCCGCTCGGCTTCCTGTCCTGTGCCTGATCCTGTCTCGGGACCTGTCCCATCTCCCGACCACGGCCCTCCGGCTTCCTCCGAGGATGAGGACGTTCACTCGGACCGTTCGGAGGAGTTCTAGCCCTCCTCCGGCTCCCCTCCTCCCGCCCGGCGTGGTGTTGCTCTTGGGACTTCTGGGGCCGCCCTTGGGGGGTTCTGTCATGAGCCCTCTCACTCCACCGGGTTACCACCTTAATTGGTTTCCACTATCTTCCACTCTGCTCACCCCCCTCTCTCTACTCAGCCTAACTAGCTCCACCTGTCCCTGCTCTGCTCGGCTCTAATTACTCTGCCAGCTGCGCTGCATTACCCACTAACCTCTCCCAGTATTTAAGGCCCTGTCTTTCAGCTCTCCGGTGTCAGATCGTCTGCAAAAGCTCACACCCGAACCTGTTTGCTCGCGCTTCTGGCTCACCCTGGTTTTGTGACCCCCGGACCTGCCTGTTTATTGGATACTCTTCTGCCTTAGGAGATCCAGACCTGCTTCTGCCATTACGACTCCTGACTACTCTTCAATCCCGGTAACTCTGACCCGCCTTCTGCCTTGCTACTACGTATTTTGGATTCCCTTGAACTGTACTGCTGCCTGGTTTCATTCCGCCCTGTTGTGTCTGTGTCTCCCCCCAGGACTTCTGGACCACCCACCACCGGCTTCATAGGACGCATCGCTGCCACTGGGGGGCCAGACCCAGCGCATTGGACGGGATCCCTGTTACCCCTGGAGCCTTCATTCACTCCCTACTTCCCTTTTCCCTTAAGTTTAATAAACTTTCTGGTGTGACGCAATTGTGGTCCTCTGGTCGTCTGTCTGAATCGTGACAGAATTGAGTTGAGTTTTGTATGTATTTCATCAAGTGATAGTGTTGTTTTTGTAGATGACAGCAGTTGAAAGTACTCAAGTCTTTTCAACAAACATTTGACACAGGTCTTGTTTCCAGGGAAACTGGACTTTTATAGATGCTCGGCCAAGCTGACAGAACACACGCACACACGCACACAAACACACACGCACACGCACATGCACACACACACAGACACACACACACACACTATTCAGATACACTGTCAGTCTGGGACTTTGTCGAATCAGCTTGGCCCAGAGTAGACATTTTCACATCTCGCTAACTGTCAATATGTCCTTGTCACAACCGATAAGTATGAAAGCAAAGGGAGTGTAAAAAAAACACAGGCATGCAAAAAATTGATGGTTGACAAGGTTTTCAGATCACTAAGATGCTAGCCTTGTCCCAAATCCACCTGAGGAATCCATGTAATAACAATACACATCTATGTCTCTGGAGGATTCCTCCAAAAGCAGAACACAACACCGCAGCAACCCGAACAATCTTAGTCAGACATTTTGGATCTTAAATAAGGCTTGATTTTGTGTACTTTTCCCAACCTTGTAAAATCTACTAATGTGGGAATAACTATATCCAGCCCATTTATTAAAATGTCCAGGCCTACATGTTACAGTAGTTTTCCCTCGGTTTTAATAACTGATCATGGGTGGTTTTTAATGAGCATTTTGGCCTTTCTAAAACCTTTTCTCAGGGGTATACTCTCAAACTCTCTTCTCTCTCCTCTCTCTTTCTCTCTCTCTCTCAATTCAATTCAATTCAATTTGCTTTATTGGCATGACGTAACAATGTACATATTGCCAAAGCATACTTTGAAGATTAAGTGATATATTTACAATATTAACATTATCAAAATAATTATCTCTCTCTCTCTACTCTCTCTCTCTCTCTCTCTCTCTCTCTCTCTCTCTCTCTCTCTCTCTCTCTCTCTCTCTCTCTCAGATCAATAAGCTTTAATAGAGCAATGATATAAACTTTGGCAATGCAGTTTTACACATGTATTGTTTCTTTCACCCTCTCCATCTCTCTCTCTCCCTCCTTCTGTTTGACACTCGTCTGAAGGGCTGAGGGAGAATTGGAGTGCTGCTAAGCTTTCCCCCAGCGTAGGTCATTAGAGAGAACAGACCAAAACTTTCAGATTGTTAAAGCAGCCGGGACTTGGTGTTTTGCCCCCGGGTAGCTTTTATTAAATAGGAAGTTGATAACTCCTACTATTATAGGTCACTGCACTGTTATGATGTGAGGCTTGAGTGAGGTTAGTCGGGATATTGCAATTTAGCGCAGAACATTTTCTTTCTTTTTTTCTTCTATTTTTCTTTGCTCTTTGTCCATCTCCCTCTTGCTTTCTCTCTTCTTCAGCTGTCTCTCACTGTCTCTCTCACTCACTCTCTTCATCTCTTGTTCTGTCCATTTATCTTTTTTTCTCCCCTCCTCTCTTTCAGCTCTACCTAGTCTTAACATGTTATTTCCTCTCAGACAAAGTCGTCTCTGGCTTTGAGCCAATTCTGTATTTAGAAAGATTGAAAAACGTTTATTTCTTTGTTTTCAACAGAAGATGAATGATTGTTACTTTCTTTCTTTCTTTCTTTCTTTCTCTCTCTCTCTCTCTCTCTCTCTCTCTCTCTCTCTCTCTCTCTCTCTCTCTCTCTCTCTCTCTCTCTCTCTCTCGCTCTCTCACTCTCTCACTCTCACTCTCTCTCAGTAGACTGCTAGTGGTATGCCATGCTCCTAAACGCCCATTGAGGGTCTCAGAGCAAATACAGGCCCCATTTAAGAGGTAAAGAGACTTCAACTGAAACCTGTCTCAGCAATTGATTTGAGCCACCGCTTTGCTTACTACAATCACTATAGTTATTAGAATCTCTACTATAGGATACTACATTTACGTTTGAGTTACATTTCACATTGAATGGGCACTCACAGACAATGAGAAATGGAGGGTCCAACCATTGTTAGAGATTGGAAAAATCTACCATTGCTTTTTCCATTACATTTTCCTAGTCAATGGACTTTGCCCAACTCCTGTCCCCAAGCGCTATTCTCAACACGCTTTTCTCATTCTCTGTCTGTCTCTGTCTGTCTGTCTCTGTCTGTCTCTGTCTGTCTCTGTCTCTCTGGAAGGCAATCTGTTAATGTCCCTAACAGACTCTAGATATGTGATCTCACAGACTTCGAGAGAATGAAGAATGGCCCTTGGTGTTTTTCTCATTCAGTGCTATAGTCATTTTATATTTAGTTCAGACGTTTGGCTGAATGTTGACCCTCCATCTCGTTTCATTCTAGTGCCTTGCGGTGCTGCCGTAGCGTATGTGTTTTCTGTGTATTTCTCCAATGGGGTTTTAACAATAAAGGACTTTTTCATATGTGTTGTTGAGCTAAGGCATCTAAGGCAGCATTAGCCTGAAAACAGTGGGGAGCCCCAGCGTGAATGCCAGTGAGTAATGGTTCACTGTAGTTCAGGCTTTACTGCCGCAGGAAGAGAGGGAGCCCAGATCTTTAATTACAGTAACGCACCAACAATCAACACTACAGAATATCTGCCTTGGTACCATGAGTGAGATGGGAGCGAGAGGGAGGCCTTCATCTCTTCGCTGTTTCTTTGTTTTGCTCTTTCTTTACCTCTGTTTCTTGATGTTGCTGTTCTTTCTTTTTTTTAACCTCTTTCCTTCTCCTTCTTTTTTATCTGTCTTTCTGTCTCTGTCTTCCACTCTGTCTGTCTTTCTGTCTCTCTTCTTTCTGTCTCTGTCTTCCACTCTGTCTGTCTTTCTGTCTCTCTTCTTTCTGTCTGTCTTCCACTCTGTCTGTCTTTCTGTCTCTCTTCTTTCTGTCTGTCTTCCACTCTGTCTGTCTTTCTGTCTCTCTTCTTTCTGTCTCTGTCTTCCACTCTGTCTGTCTTTCTGTCTCTCTTCTTTCTGTCTGTCTTCTACTCTGTCTGTCTTTCTGTCTCTCTTCTTTCTGTCTCTGTCTTCCACTCTGTCTGTCTTTCTGTCTCTCTTCTTTCTGTCTGTCTTCCACTCTGTCTGTCTTTCTGTCTCTGTCTTCCACTCTGTCTGTCTTTCTGTCTCTCTTCTTTCTGTCTCTGTCTTCCACTCTGTCTGTCTTTCTGTCTCTCTTCTTTCTGTCTGTCTTCCACTCTGTCTGTCTTTCTGTCTCTGTCTTCCACTCTGTCTGTCTTTCTGTCTCTCTTCTTTCTGTCTCTGTCTTCCACTCTGTCTGTCTTTCTGTCTCTCTTCTTTCTGTCTGTCTTCCACTCTGTCTGTCTGCCTGTTTTCTCCACACTGTGTTGTATAGACCAAGGCCTGTTAGTGAGATTGAGGAGAGATCCAGAAGTTTCTGAGTCTGGTGTGTGTCTCTCACCTACACACTTACATACACACACACATGGGTGAACACACACACACACACACACACACACACACACACACACACACACACTGAGACCCCTTTTTCTGGTGGAAACCAGAGCATTGACCTCAGTTCCACAGTGCTGAATGTAACAGGTGTTATTGTAGGGGTTAGGGTCTCTGAAGTCCCTCTGTCTGCCATTTAGCTGATCTCAAATCTGTCTTATCAAGTCTTATCAAGTGTTATGGCACAGGGTGGTCATCCACTCCTTGTCTGACTGGATAGTGTTTTGTGCCATCTTGCATTGTTATCCCATTTGCGTGTGTGTGTGTGTGTGTCTGTCTATCTGTCTGTGTGTCTGTCTGTGTCTGTGTCTGTGTCTGTCTGTGTCTCTGTCTGTGTGTCTGTCTGTGTGTCTGTCTGTGTCTCTGTCTGTATGTCTATCTGTGTCTCTATCTGTCTGTCTGTCTGTCTGTCTGTCTGTCTGTCTGTCTGTCTGTCTGTCTGTCTGTCTGTCTGTGTCTATGTGTGTCTGTCTGTGTGACTGTATATGCATGTGTGTATTGGTTTGTATGTGATTCCGTACCTACATACATTATGTGTACAAGAGACACATATTTCTCAGCAGGCAGCAGACATTCAGTTTAACTGGACCTGCAGACATTCAGTTGTAGATCCTACGCCTTGTAAGCTTGCTCTGCTGTTAATTTTAAAGCTGTGGAGCTGCCATCAGGCTACAGAGAGAGAGAGAGGGAGAGAGAGGTGAAGGATGGATGAGGAAAGGGGAAGAGGGGAGACGTTGATGAGTGTGTTTGTATCAAAGTCACGCCATGCTGTGACACAAATACCTTTGGCCTAATTCTCAGGTGCTGCATGAGTAAAAAAAGATAACACTTTATTTTGGATAGTCCACCATTAGATGCAGTAAAACAATTCTGTTGACTTGCATGACTTAATGTACAGCGTATTATTCAGAAACTATCCATTTAATTACAACTGCATTCAACTATTATTCAACCATAATGTGTTTTGGTAACTGGCTCCCCTTCAGTATATTGTGACACCCTCTCTTCTCACCTCACTCTCTCTCCATCTAGCTTCTATATATCTTCTTGTACTGTTGGTTCCTCTTCTCTTGTTAGCTAGCGTTCTCCACTTCAACTCCTCTTCTTTTTCTCATGTGCACAGATGGAGTGTGAAATTCCCAGCGGACTAATTTAGCATTGCCCCGCTCTCAGCATGGAGCATTTAACACACCTTCACACTCTCACAGTGCAAGTATTCTCTCTCTCTCTCTCTCTCTCTCTCTCTCTCTCTCTCTCTCTCTCTCTCTCTCTCTCTCTCTCTCTCTCTCTCTCTCTCTCTCTCTCTCTCTCTCTCTCTCTCTCTCTCTCTCTCTCTCTCTCTCTCTCTCTTTATTTTTATTTATTTTATTTTATTTTATATGCCATTTAGCAGACGCTTTTATCCAAAGCGACTTACAGTCATGCGTGCATACATTTTTGTGTATGGGTGGTCCCGGGGATCGAACCCACTACCTTGGCGTTACAAGCGCCGTGCTCTACCAGCTGAGCTACAGAGGACCACAGCTGAGCTACAGAGGACCACACTCGCTCACTCTCTTCCTCTGTCTTTCTCTGACATGTGCCTCTCCCTTCCTCTATCGCTCCCTCTCATTATTTATCTTTCTATACTTAGTAGACATGCCTCACACACACACACACACACACACACACACACACACACACACACACACACACATACATACATACATACAGCTAGCCTTTACAGTTGGCCTTCCATTGCTAAGTATTTTCTGTGCGCTAGTAGCCACTAGCCAGCGCTGAGCTAAAGGCTTCTCGTAGGTCTGGCATCAAGATCAATGGACATAATGTGTTCTAATGGACCCTCAGGAGGACTTAGCCTTGGGGGCTGCTAGGAGGGGTGATTCTCACAGCACAGAGGAGAGGCTAGCCTTGAGCCATAGGTCACACATGCATGCACAAAGGTGCGCAAACACACACACACACACACATCCACGTAAGTATGCGCACACACACACATATGCACACACAGACACATACAGTGAGGGAAAAAAGTATTTGATCCCCTGCTGATTTTGTACGTTTGCCCATTGACAAAGAAATTATCTGTCACGATCGTCGGATATAGAGGACCAAGGCGCAGCGTGGTTGGTGAACATACTTATTTATTAAATGATACACGAACAAAACAACAAATCGATACGTGACATCCACAGGTGCAAAACACAAACCAACACGGAACAAGATCCCACAAACACTGTGGGAAAACCACCTGACTAAATATGGTTCCCAATCAGAGACAACCAGCAACAGCTGATACTCGTTGCCTCTGATTGAGAACCACTCTGGCCAACATAGATATACAAACTAGACTAGACACAACGAGCACAAAACATAAACTCTACACACCCTGGCTCAACTAAAAGAGTCCCTAGAGCCAGGCGTGACAGTACCCCCTGGGAAAGGCGCGGACTGCGACGCGCCTAAACATCACCGAACAGGGGAGGGCTGGGTGGGCATTCCTCCTCGGAGGCGGTTCCGGCTCCGGGCTTGACCACCACCCTCTACTAACCCCCCCGTAGTGCCCCTGGTCAGGTCTAGCCCCACTGGCTGGAGCTGGACTGGACTTCGGTGGAGCGGATTGCTCAGGCTCCGGTGTGGAGCAGCTGACCCGTACCTGGCCAGGCACTGGTGAAACGGGCACGGGCTGGCGATGCGCACCACAGGTTTGGTGCGGGGAGCAGGAACAGGCCGGACCAGGCTGGCGACGCGCACCATTGGCTTGGTGCGGGGAGCAGGAACAGGCCGGGCCGGGCTGGCGACGCGCACCACTAGCTTGGTGCGGGGAGCAGGAACAGGCCGGGCCGGGCTGGCGATGCGCACCACAGGTTTGGTGTGGGGAGCAGGAACGGGCCGGGCTGGACTGGCGACAGCGCACCATTGGCTTGGTGCGGGGGAGCAGGAACAGGCCGGGCCGGGCTGGCGACGCACCATAGGCTTGGTGCGAGGGGCGGGAACAGGCCGGGCCGGGCTGGCGACGCGCACCATAGGCTTGGCGCGATGGACAGGAACAGGCCGGACCGTACTGGGAACACACACCACTGGCCTTACACGGGATCAGGAACGGGCCGGACCGGACTGGCAACACACTTCAGTACCTCTCGCCGTGCCTCTACATTTTCCTTCCCTCTATACACCAATGGCTCCCGTAACCCGGTGGCCTTCTCCTCGTCCACCAACTCGCCCCTTATCTGCCTCCAGTGGCCCCGTCTCCCTGCCATGTGCCCCCTAAACATTTCTTGGGGGTGCCCCTCGCCTGTCCGACGACTGCCCGGTTGGCGCCGCTTCTCCTCTCCTGCCTGGGCACGCTGCTTGGTCCTGTATTGGTGGGATCTTCTGTCACGATCGTCGGATATAGAGGACCAAGGCGCAGCGTGGTTGGTGAACATACTTATTTATTAAATGATACACGAACAAAACAACAAATCGATACGTGACGTCCACAGGTGCAAAACACAAACCAACACGGAACAAGATCCCACAAACACTGTGGGAAAACCACCTGACTAAATATGGTTCCCAATCAGAGACAACCAGCAACAGCTGATACTCGTTGCCTCTGATTGAGAACCACTCTGGCCAACATAGATATACAAACTAGACTAGACACAACGAGCACAAAACATAAACTCTACACACCCTGGCTCAACTTAAAAGAGTCCATAGAGCCAGGGCGTGACATTATCAGTCTATAATTTTAATGGTAGGTTTATTTGAACAGTGAGAGACAGAATAACAACAACAACAAAAAAATGTGTGTCAAAAATGTTAGAAATTGATTTGCATTTTAATGAGGGAAATAAGTATTTGACCCCCTCTCAATCAGAAAGATTTCTGGCTCCCAGGTGTCTTTTATACAGCTAACGAGCTGAGATTAGGAGCACACTCTTAAGGGGAGTGCTCCTAATCTCAGCTTGTTACTGTGATAAAAGACACCTGTCCACAGAAGCAATCAATCAATCAGATTCCAAACTCTCCACCATGGCCAAGACCAAAGAGCTCTCCAAGGATGTCAGGGACAAGATTGTAAACCTACACAAGGCTGGAATGGGCTACAAGACCATCGCCAAGCAACTTGGTGAGAAGGTGACAACAGTTGGTGCGATTATTCGCAAATGAAAGAAACACAAAAGAACTGTCAATCTCCCTCGGGCTGGGGCTCCATGCAAGATCTCACCTCATGGAGTTGCAATGATCATGAGAACGGTGAGGAATCAGCCCAGAACTACACGGGAGGATCTTGTCAATGATCTCAAGGCAGCTGGGACCATAGTCACCAAGAAAACAATTGGTAACACACTACGCCGTGAAGGACTGAAATCCTGCAGCGCCCGCGAAGGTCCCCCGCTCAAGAAAGCACATATACAGGCCCGTCTGAAGTTTGCCAATGAACATCTGAATGATTCAGAGGAGAACTGGGTGAAAGTGTTGTGGTCAGATGAGACCAAAATTGAGCTCTTTGGCATCAACTCAACTCGCTGTGTTTGGGGGGAGGAGGAATGTTGCCTATGACCCCAAGAACACCATCCCCACCGTCAAACATGGAGGTGGAAACATTATGCTTTGGGGGTGTTTTTCTGCTAAGGGGACAGGATAACTTCACTGCATCAAAGGGACAATGGACGGGGCCATGTACCGTCAAATCTTGGGTGAGAACCTCCTTCCCTCAGCCAGGGCATTGAAAATGGGTTGTGGATGGGTATTCCAGCATGACAATGACCCAAAACACACGGCCAAGGCAACAAAGGAGTGGCTCAAGAAGAAGCACATTAAGGTCCTGGAGTGGCCTAGCCAGTCTCCAGACCTTAATCCCATAGAAAATCTGTGGAGGGAGCTGAAGGTTCGAGTTGCCAAACGTCAGCCTTGAAACCTTAATGACTTGGAAAAGATCTGCAAAGAGGAATGGAACAAAATCCCTCCTGAGATGTGTGCAAACCTGGTGGCCAACTACAAGAAACGTCTGACCTCTGTGATTGCCAACAAGGTTTTTGCCACCAAGAACTAAGTCATGTTTTGCAGAGGGGTCAAATACTTATTTCCCTCATTAAAATGCAAATCAATTTATAACATTTTTGACATGCGTTCTTCTGGATTTTTTTGTTATTCTGTCTCTCATTGCTCAAATAAACCTACCATTAAAATTATAGACTGATCATGTCTTTGTCAGTGGGCAAATGTACAAAATCAGCAGGGGATCAAATACTTTTTTCCCTCACTGTAATGAGTCTGGGAATTCTGCCATTAGAGAAGTCTACCTAGGAAAACATATCTAACCCTACTGTAGATTTTTGGGTGGATTTTGATGTCAACAGTAGACTGATTGGGCGAAAGGAGGTTAGGATATCTAGACCTAACTCCATATGAATTGATTACTTATTACATTTTGCAGTCTTGGGCTGCATCAGAATAGTCTAAAGTGGCTTCCTCTCCTTGTCTCCTGTCCTTCTTGATAGTGAAAAGACTTCATGAGTTTCCACTAATTCCATGAATTGGCGTTTAGCGGTCAAAGTCTACATTTGGCCATAATGGACTGTAATGTAAACGACACCAACCCATTATGGCTATGTATGATGATGTTTTGATTAACTGTGGTTATTGCAGGATATGAGCTCTGGTTTATAAAGATATGATGAGGACATTAGGTTGTGGCTGCAGTAATGGGATGCCCAGGCCTCCTGTGCCCGCTGTTTGCACCCAACTGGCACCACCGGTCTGGCAGCGAAGGAACAGCTGGTACCAGTCTGTCCTGACACACTCAGAGACTAGGGTTCTGGATAATTACTGCTCTGTTCTGGTGTGTGTGGTGGGTAGGCAGGGGGTGGCACACACACACACACACACACGCACACACACACACACACACACACACACACACACACACACACTCAGATATTTTATCTCTCGCAAATGTCAACACACTCTTGCATATGCACCACACCCACATAGGCACTCATATACATAAGCATGCACACTCATATATATAAACATGCACACTCAGATACAGTGGGGAGAACAAGTATTTGATACACTGCCGATTTTGCAGGTTTTCCTACTTACAAAGAATGTAGAGGTCTGTAATTTTTATCATAGGTACACTTCAACTGTGAGAGACGGAATCTAAAAAAAAAATCCAGAAAATCACATTGTATGATTTTTAAGTAATTAATTTACATTTTATTGCATGACATAAGTATTTGATCACCTACCAACCAGTAAAAATTCCGGCTCTCACAGACCTGTTAGTTTTTCTTTAAGAAGCCCTCCTGTTCTCCACTCATTACCTGTATTAACTGCACCTGTTTGAACTCGTTACCTGTATAAAAAGACACCTGTCCACACACTCAATCAAACAGAATCCAACCTCTCCACAATGGCCAAGACCAGAGAGCTGTGTAAGGACATCAGGGATAAAATTGTAGACCCGCACAAGGCTGGGATGGGCTACAGGACAATAGGCAAGCAGCTTGGTGAGAAGGCAACAGCTGTTGGCGCAATTATTAGAAAATGGAAGAAGTTCAAGATGACGGTCAATCACTCGGTCTGGGGCTCCATGCAAGATCTCACCTCGTGGGGCATCAATGATCATGAGGAAGGTGAGGGATCAGCCCAGAACTACAGCGGGACCTGGTCAATGACCTGAAGAGAGCTGGGACCACAGTCTCAAAGAAAACCATTAGTAACACACTACGCCATCATCGATAAAATCATGCAGCGCACGCAAGGTCCCCTGCTCAAGCCAGTGCATGTCCAGGCCCGTCTGAAGTTTGCCCATGACCATCTGGATGATCCAGAGGAGGAATGGGGGAGAAGGTCATGTGGTCTGATGAGACAAAAATATAGCTTTTTGGTCTAAACTCCACTCGCCGTGTTTGGAGGAAGAAGAAGGATGAGTATAACTCAAGAACACCATCCCAACCGTGAAGCATGGAGGTGGAAACATCATTCTTTGGGGATGCTTTTCTGCAAAGGGGACAGGACGACTGCACCGTATTGAGGGGAGGGATGGATGGGGCCATGTATCGCGAGATCTTGGCCAACAACCTCCTTCCCTCCGTAGGAGAGCATTGAAGATGGGTCGTTGGCTGGGTCTTCCAGCATGACAACGGCCCGAAACACACAGCCAGGGCAACTAAGGAGTGGCTCCGTAAGAAGCATCTCAGGTCCTGGAGTGGCCTAGCCAGTCTCCAGACCTGAACCCAATAGAACATCTTTGGAGGGAGCTGAAAGTCCGTATTGCCCATTGCAGCAGCCCCCGAAACCTGAAGGATCTGGAGAAGGTCTGTTGGAGGAGTGGGCCCAAAATCCCTGCTGCAGTGTGTGCAAACCCTGATCAAGACCTACACACGGCCTATTCTCTGTAATTGCAAACACAGGTTTCTGTACCAAATCTTAAGTTCTGCTTTTCTGATATATCAAATACTTATGTCATGCAATAAAATGCAAATTAATTACTTAAAAATCATACAATGTGATTTTCTGGATTACAGACCTCTACATGCTTTGTAAGTAGGAAAACCTGCAAAATCGGCAGTGTATCAAATACTTGTTCTCCCCACTGTACATAAACATGCACACTCATATACATAAACATGCACACTCATATACATAAACATGCACACTCATATACATAAACATGCACACTCATTCCATTACTCATACACTCACCACCTCAAAAAGCACATTCACTTTTCAGCTTCAACTTCCCTATTGTGCAAAACAAAACTATTAGTCACCACAAACACATTTCCACAAACCAACATGTCATGGGACAATGCACCTCAATGTTGCTGATATCCTGTTTGCTGGAAAGAACCTACTTTATCTCTCTGGCGTGTTGTGTGTGTCTGTGTGTGTGTGTGTGTCTGTATCTAATTCTGTGTCTGTGTGTCTGTGTGTGTGTCTGTCTGTGTCTATGTGTGTGTGTCTGTGTATGTGAATGTGTGTGTGTGTGTGTACACACCCCTTGCCCTACAGCAACCCCTCCTGCTCCTTTTGTCCATGACTAGTTGACTCAGCGAACTCCATTTCCTCTCATCTCATCTCCTCTTGTTTACTCCACATAGCACTTTAGCTCCAAAGTCATTTTTAACTTTAAATACCATCTTGTTATTGCAGTGTTTTTTCTGTGCCCAGTGTCTACCTACTGTACTTTAAACCAATACATTATTCCTGCTTTACGGGGAGAATACATTACATCAGCAACTATGTTGACAGTAATAGCCTTTCCAGCCCCCTCCTATGTGGGCCCTCACAGCAACAATATTACAGCCTATTAGTTAGCTATCTGGCTGACCCCACCTAGAGGCAGTGGTGGTGGATGGTTATCTATTCTAGTCTTGGTCAGTCTCTGTCTGGGGGTTACAGCAGATCTCCCTCTCTTTCATGCTTCCTTTCTTTTTCCCTTCTCGTTATCACACATTTTCTCTTGTTCGTTCTCTCCAACTCTCCTCTTGAACCCTCTCTCTCTTTCTCTCTCTCTATTTTTCTCTCCCATTCTCTTTCTCTTTCTCACACACACACACACACACACACACACACACACACACACACACACACACACACACACACACACACACAATATCTCTCCCCGCTCTCTCACCGCACCTCTCTCTCTCTCTCTCTCTCTCTCTCTCTCTCTCTCTCTCTCTCAGTCTCTCACACAAACTCTCACGTCGCCCCTAACCCTGTTTCAAGGAGACCCCCTAGCAGCTGAACAAATGGAGAGAGGTAGAGGGACTGAGACTCTGAGGGAGCACCATCTGCCATAGGCCTCATAAGGGATACTTGTTAGGGACAGCCAGCTAGCCAGGCCAATCTGTGACCAATGCTGTGCGTGGTCGTATGTATGTGTGACGTGTGTGTGTGTGTGACGTGTGTGTGTGTGTATGTGTGGCAGTGTGTGTGTGACTCTTTCATCAGTGTACTCTTATATCGATTCCCTCTTCCTACCTCCCTCCTCTCCCTCCCCCTCATCCCTCTATCCCTCCCCCCCTCCATCCCCCCTTCCCTCCCCTCATCCCTCTATCCCTCCTCTCCATCCCTCTATCCCTCCCTCCCCCCCTGCCTCCCTCCCTCCCTCCCTCCTCTCCATCCCTCCCTCATCCTTCTTCCCTCCCCTGCCTCCCTCCCCTCTATCCCTCCTTCCCTCCCCTGCCTTCCTCCCTCCCTCCCTCTCTCCTCTCCCATCCCTCTATCCTTCTTCTCCTCGCTTTATCCCTCCCTCCCTCCCTCCCTCCCTCCCCTCCATCCCTCCCTCCCTCCATCCCCTCCATCCCCTCCCTCCCTCCCCTCCCTCCCTCCCCTCCCTCCCATCCCTTCCTCCCCTCCATCCCTTCCTCCCTCCCTCCCTTCCTCCCTCCCTCCCTCCCTCCCTCCCTCCTCCCTCCCTCCCCCCCTCCCCCCCTCCCTCCTCCCTCCCTCCCCCCTCCCTCCCCCCCCCCCCCCCCACCCTTCCTCCCCTCCACCCCATCCCTACCTCCCTCCCTCCCTCCCTCCCCCCCTCCATCCCTCCCTCCCCTCCCATCCCTTCCTCCCCTCACATCCCTTCCATCCCTCCTCCCCTCCATCCCTCCCTCCCCTCCATCCCTTCCTCCCCTTCCTCCCCCTTCCTCCCCTCCCTCCCTCCCTCCTTCCATCCCTTCCTCCCTCCATCCCTTCCATCCCCTCCACCTCCCTCCTCCCCTCCATCTCCCTCCCCTCCATCCCTTCCTCCCCTCCATCCCTTCCCATCCCCCCCCCTCCATCCTTCGCCAGGAAGGTGTTGATCCCTCCATCCAGGTATGCCTGTGCAGTAAATGCTGATGTGGGGATATCACTAATGGTATATTCAGACCACCTTGGCCCCTCATGTTCCCTACCATACATGCACAAACATGCTTGCACATACACACACACACACACACACACACACACACACTAACCACATCCACATTCCTTCTGATACTGGTTTTTAGTTTTTTTGTGTTGAGTGAGTCTAACTTTGGTGTGTCCAATAAGCACGTGGATGGTTCACGGCGTGTGTTAATGTTAATATTGATACAGGTCAGGTGTTTTGTATGTTAGTGGCAGATGTGCGTTGTGTTCGTGTGTGTGAGTTGAGTGAGTGCACGTGATGGCCCAATTTGGCCAGACATACTGCAGACTGTGAGAGTGGTGTGCAATGGCGTTAGCTGTCGGTGTTTTCCCGTGTTTTAGTCTCTGCTCTGAGTGTGGGCTGTATCATGTTCACACACACACACACACACACACACACACACACACAGAAACACACACACACAACACCACACACAGTATTCTCTTACAGAGTCAAGCACTGGGAATATCACCACACCACAGATGGCTGCCAGTGCCAAGTCCCAAGCCAATTGGAGTGGGGGAGAATGTGTGTGTGTGTGTGTGTCTGTGTGTGTGTGTGTGTGTCTGTGTGTTGTAGTTCTATACTCTTTATTGATGGCACTACACACACTCCCACATTCCTAATGGATCTCAACCCCACAGTCTCATAAAGAGATTCTCCATATACTTTTTATACTTTTTAGCCAGTAGTTCTGAGTGTAGCACTCACGAGCAAAAGTGGTCCCCAAAAATTGCTTACCACGTCCCATTTGTGCAGATATGTGTCACATCATTGCTCTCCTCTCTCTCTCCTCTCTCTCTATGCTTGTGGGTGCATTATGTCGTCTTGCTACTTCCTCATACACCACACTCTGACACATATACTGACACCACACACTGACACCACACTGAAAGCACACACTGCCACTCCACTAACCGAACACACACGGCACACACACTGACACCCAACGGACACCATACTGAACACACACACTGTTACACCACACACTAACACACCATACACTGGCCCACACACACTGACACCACACTGACCCACACACTGACTAACACACACTGACACACACACTGACACACACACACTGACACACACACTGACAACACACATTCCCTGTGACTACGCTGAAAAACGGCACCACACATCCGTAAGGACAGGGGGCAGGCTTCACAGAGGCTCTTTCTCTCATATGAGGAGGATGATGAAGGCTTTGATCAGAGTAAGCAGTGGGCCACGATCCATCATTCCCATTATTCACATTCCTATTATTAATTCCTATTATTTACATTCCTATTATTCCACATTCCTATATTCATTCCTATTATTCACATTCTATTATTCACATTCCTATTATTCACATTCCTATTATTTACATTCCTATTATTTACATTCCTATTCCTTTTGTGTGTGTGTGTTTGAGCATGTGTGTGTGTCTGCACGTGTGAGGTGTTTGCGTGTGTGTGCATGGGTGTGTTGCCCCATATGTGTGTCTCTTATGTCGAAGTGTATAAGTTGAGTGGGTTGGCGGTGTTTCAGTTTAAGTGTGTGTCTCAGAAGTGTTGATATTGAGGACAGTGGGTGTACAGAGTGGGTCATATGACCTCCAGTCTTTGTTGATCTGTGTGTTTGTGGACCACTAATCTAGGATATACATTGTATTAGTCTGTTTCGGGCTGAGTACAGTGACTTTGTTTGTCGGCTTTTGTTTGTGCGAGCTTAGTTTGTGCAGCTTTGTGTCAATAGCAAATCTCTCCCAGATGAGTTAGATCTTTCAACGTGTTATGACTATTTATTCATGTATTTTTAAAATGTTACTTTGGTATACTGCCCTTATTCCACTAAAAGTAAACAACAGGAACAGGAGAGACCCGATAAAGTATCTACAATGATGATCTCTGTGTGTACCAAATCACCAGGCTCATGTTGCTGTTAGACATATCCCATTCCACTGTGTACTGATGTGACTCTCTCACTACCTTGGCTTGGATGTGTACATGGTATCTGATGTCCTAGTGTGGGGATAGCTTAGTAGTGTTGATTAGTTTGGTTTCAGTCTTTTCTAGTTTTAATACTGCTTTTTGATATTATCTTGAAAGGGTTTCTCTTTGTCTAAATAAATCAGAAATGTTGACATCCTTGTACACGATCGATGAGCAGAAAATACAGCGTGATATGCATTCTCATTTTTATTTACGTACTGAGGCACTCAACAAAACAACAAAGGGGGAAGTCAGGTGACAAATAGCATACCTACTCCGGACAAGATCCCACAACCCACTGGTGCCAACAGGGCTAGCTAATATAGTCCCCAGTCAAAGAAGCGTGAGCCTTCGGCTGCCTCTGGTTGGCCATCCCTGGCCAACATAGATCTAAGCGGTCTAGAAGCAGACATAGACAAACCCAACACAGAACATACACACTCCTGACTCATACAAATACCAGTCCCTGGGTCAGTGACATATCCTATATGAATTCAGAGGATTTTACAGACGAATGGAAAAGAGTCGGAAAAAACGTCTTCGGTCTTGATAAATCCCCTTGGTATTCAGTGAATATTGCATTGAGCTGATCTGTTCAATAGAGAGAGAAACCATGTCTTCAGTCTTGATAATCCGCTATGTAGTGATGTCTGCAGTATTACATGTGTCGATTTTACCTGTTGTAGATGCTGGCGTCAATCACTAATAATGATATAATTTTGATGATTGTCCTATATGTTAAAGAAGGTAAGATGCACATATTAGCTGATCGGGTCCTATTCTGGAGGGCTTTTGGAAGGTCTTTAGTCCTAGGTGATCTGCATGCACAGTGTGTGGTAATCTGTGCACAACACACACACACACAGCACACACACACACACAGATATAGGTAAAAGGTTAGAGGTGAAGACAGATTGAAGACCGGGTTTCTTCCCATAATCCTCTAAGGCACTAGTACCTGAAGAACAATCCAATTAAAATCATCTTTGCTTGAATAACGTACTTCCACTAGCTATCACTAGCTTATATATCCCATACATAGCATTGGCCTCTCATTGGTCAATACTAGCATCAGCAATCCAGGGTTTAAATACAGAGCATTTGGAAAGTATTTAGACCCCTTGACTTTTTCCCTACATTTTGTTACGTTACAGCCTTATTCTAAAATGTAGTATTTTGGTTTTTTCCCTCATCAATCTACCTCAGTACCCTATAATGACAAAGGAAAAAACAGGTTTGTAGACATTTTTTTGAAAAAATAAAATAAAAATGAAATATCACATTTAATAAGTATTCAGACCCTTTTATCAGTGCTTTGTTGAAGCACCCTTGGCAGCGATTACAGCCGCCAGTCTGTGGGTGTGGCGCTTTACAAGAAAGCTTGGCACACCTGTATATGGGGAGTTTCTCCCATTCTTCTCTGCAGATCCTCTCAAGCTCTGTCGGTAGGTTGGATGGGGGCGTCGCCTACAGCTATTTTTCAGGTCTCTCCAGAGACCGAACCAGTCCCGGGCTCTGGCTAGGCCATCAGGACATTCAGGAGACTTTTCCAAGAAGCCACTCCATGTTGTCTTGGCTCTGTGCTTGGGGTTGTTCTCCTGTTGTGGGTGAACCTTCGCCCGATATGTAAGGTCCACTGAGCGCTCTGGAGCAGGTTTCATCAAGACTCTCTGTACTTTGCTCGGTCATCTTTTCCCCTGACGTCTGGCTAGTCTCCAGAGTGCCAGCAGCTTGAAAAACATCCCTCAGCATGATGCTGACGCCTCCATGTGCTTCATCTATAGGGATGGTGCCAGGTTTCCTAGCGGCTTGCAGTTCATTGCCAAAAGGGTTCAATCTTGGTTTCATCAGTCCAGAGAAGTCTTGTTTCTCATGGTCTGAGTCCTTTAGGTGCCTTTTTACACATGGCAAACTCAAGTGCTGTCAATGTGTGCCTTTTACTGAGGAGTGGCTTTCTGTGGCCACTCTATGGAAAGGCTAATTGAGTCAGGAGTGCTGTAGAATGGTTGTCCTTCTGGAATGTTCTCCCATCTCACACAGAGGAAGCTGGAGCTCTGTCAGAGTGACCATCGGGTTCTTGGTCATCTCCCTGACCAAGGCCCATCTTCCCGATTGCTCAGTTTGGCCGGGCGGGCAGCTTTTAGTGGTTCCAAACTCTTCCGTTTAATATGTATTTTTTATGTTTTTTATTTTACCTTTATTTAACTCGGTAAGTCAGTTAAACAAATTCTTATTTACAATGGCGGCTAACCCGGCCAAACCCGGGATGGCGCTGGGGCCAGTGTCAGCCGCCAGGACTCCCTAATCCGGCGGGTTGTGATACAGCCTGGAATCGAACCAGGGATCGGTCTGTGGTGAAGCCTCAAGCACTGAGATGCAGTGTCTTAGATCGCTGCGCCACTCAGGAGAATGGTGGGAGGCCGCTGTCTTCAATTTTCAATTTTTATTTCCTTATGTAGCCCTTCTTACGTCAGCTGACATCTCAAAGTTGCCTTGTACAGAAACCCAGCCTAAAACCCCAAACAGCTAGTAATGTAGTTGTAGAAGCCACCGGTGGTAGGAAAAACTCCCTAGAAAGGCGAAAATGGAAGAAACCTAGAGAGGAACCAGGCTATGAGGGGTGGCCAAGTCCTCTTCTGGTCTGTGCCGGAGTAGAAGATTATAACAGAACCTTGCCAGATGTTCAAAAATGTTTCATAAGTGACAAGCATGGTCAAATAATCAGAATAAATCTCCAGTTGGCTTTTTCGCTAGGCGTCATTAAGAGTTGAAAACACTTAGGTCTGGGACAAGGTGGGGTTCCCATATTAGCAGAACAGTTGAAACTGGAATAGCGGCAAGGCCAGGGACTGGGGACAGCAAGGAGTCTCACCCACGGCGGTGGTCCCGCGTGCCACACTGGTCCTAGGGGCTCAGGTCTCAGTTGGCTTTTCACTAGCCGATCATTAAAGTTGAAAGCAGCAGATTGTCTGGGACAGGTAGGGGTTTGCGTAATGCGCCCAGGCAGAACAGTTGGAAACTGGAGTTAAGCAGCAAATGCAGCGGACTGGGGACAGCTTCAGGTGTCACATCATGCCCGGTAGTCTGCGCTGAGTCCTACTCAGTTCTCAGAAAGAAAGGCAGAGAGCGAGAGAATTGGAGAGAGCATGCTCAAATTCACACAGGATCGGATCGGAGGAAGTACTACAGGTATAACAGCTAACCCCAGCCCCCGACACATAAGCTACTGCGGCCATAAACTGGAGCGTGAACAGGGAAGCGGTCCGGAGCCACTGTGCCCATCAAGAAAGCCCCGGACAGGGTCCAAACAGGAAGGATATCAACCCCCACCCACTCTGCCAAACCACAGCCCCGCGTCCAAGGGATATCTCGGCCTGGCACCTACAATCCTGAGACAAGGCCGAGGTGCTAGCCCACAGGGTGCTCCACCCCACTATACCTTTCAAACCAAGAAACGCCTGCGAACAGGAAGATCCGTCAATCTAACTCAGCCCCTCAGTGCGCACTTTCCCTCCCGGGGCCGGCATGAAAGAGCACCAGCAAGCCCCAGTGACTCAGCCCCTGCAACAGGGTTAGGAGGCAGAGAACCCCAGTGGAGAGGGAACCAGGCCGACAGCAGAGACAGCAAAGGGCTGTTCGTTAGCTCCAGGCCTGCGTTCACCTTCCACTCCTGGGCCATGACTCTCAATCCTGCATGACCTACTGAAGAGATAAGTCTTCAGTATTAAGGCTCAAGGTTGAGACCCAGGAGTCTGCGTCTCTCCCTGTGGGTAGGCAGACTGTTCCATAAAAATGGAGATCTATGGGGAGAAAGCCCTGCCTCCCGCTGTTTGCTTAGAAATTCTAGGGACAAAGTAGGAGGCCTCGTCTTGCTGACACGCAGCGTCGTTAATTGGTATGTGCGGCGGGATGTAGCTCGGAAAGATAGGTGGATGTTGTGCCAGCGTTTTATGGGTTAACATGTAAAGACCTGTGGCAGTAGCCCTTCGCGTAACAGGAAGCCAAGTGCAGGGAAGCTAAGCACTGGAAGATGATCTTGGTCTTGTTCTGCGTTTCCGTCAGGATTCTACTTAGCCTTCGTACTTGCTTTAACTGAAGAGTTTATTTAGTGCTTTTATCGAGTTAAGCCGGAAAATAGAGCATTGCAGTAGTCTAACCTAGAAGTAACAAATGCATGGATTAATTTTTCTGCATCATTTTGGACAGAAAATTTCTGATTTTGCAATGTTACGTAGATGGAAAAAAGCTTGTCCTTGAAACAGTCTTGATAGTGTTCGTCAAAGAGATCGGGAGTCAGAGTAACACCGAGGTCCTTCACAGTTTTATTTGAGACGACTTTACAACCATCAGATGAATTGTCAGATTTAACAAGAAGATCGCTTGTTTCTTGGGACCTAGAACAAAGCATCTCTGTTTTGTCAGGTTTACCGCGTACTTTCCAATGCCATCCGCTACCATGGTCTAGGAGGCACGGAGGCCTATAGTAGAGACCCAATTTTGGGACTGTGTGTTCAGTTTGAGGATAGTGGCATGATATTTGCAGATGTTATGTGGTGAGACAACAATGTTTTCAGGAGTCAGAACATCCTGTAAGTGGCAAATCTATACTTCAGTGAAACAATGAATGATTATCAAAACAGAGACACCAGGTTTGCAAATATGTGCTGATTGATATTAGGATAGAACATTCTTTTTGTATAGGAGGACTCAAGCTTTTTAGTATCACCAAGCCAGAGTGTCAAGCCAGAACTTATGTATGTTGAGTTTCAGTCTCTCCAAAAATGTTGGTCAATGATGGTACTCAAGCCACAAGGGTCAATACTTGCAGGAATGGTACACAGGAAACCTCAGATTAGCGCAATAAAGTCCTTTGCCAAGGCCAAGATAATTTTCATAGTGAGATTCAAAAGCAGACTGAAGCATTTATCACACATTGTTTATGCAAGGCGGCGAGTTTTTTAACAGCAGCTTTTCACTTTTTTTTTGCAGAGAGGAAAAATCAGAAGGAAGGGTCAAATGCAGGCGATAGTTTTTTATATTTCCGGTTCATGAGGACCTTCAATGCTGCAGAAATGTTTTTGGTAACCTTCCCAGAAATGTGCCTCGACATGATCCTGGAGCCTCTCTGGACAATTTCTTCAACCTCTGGCTTGGTTTTTGCTCCCAGCATACACTGCTCAACTCTGGAGGACTATTGCTCTCTGGAACAGGTATGTTGCCTTTTCCAATCTATACCAGCTCAATTAGATTACCCACAGGTGTGAAAACATCTCAAAAGGATGATCAGCCCAAAACCTAGGATGTACCTAGGCTCAATTTCAGGCCTCACCGCCCAAAAATTTCCTGATCTTTATTTACTTAGCTAGCTGTTCTACTTTTATAATACATTTGAAAAAAATCTAAAAACATATTTTCCAAACATCATGATTTATTTTGTTTGATTGATGAGGTGGTTTGTTTATTTATTAGTAAAAAATTTTAGAATAAGGCTGTTGAATAATGCACTGCATATATAGCACTGGTCTGTGTCTCTGCACATAGACAGTGCTATAATAAGGTAAAATAATGCATACAGACACCTACAAAGCCACTTACACAGGGCATTTTTTTACATTCTCTCTCACTTTCTCTCTCACTCTCGCTCACACACAAACAAACACATACACAAGCACACACACAAACCCAATAGACCCAGGTCTTGATGAGGTTGAGTTTATTGCATTAATGTAATATGTTTTCCAGAGCCATGTATTATGTGTTTTGCACGCGATGCAGCATGCTGTCTCCCATCTAGATGGGCTCTGTAATCATAAATACACAACCGTCAGTGATTAACATCATTAAGATACAGGAGATAAATAATTGTATGCAGAATGATCATTAAAACTCCCACATTAGGAATGGGGAGGTGTGTGTGTGTGTGTGTGGGGGGGACTAGATTTTGCAACTAGCTCTCACGGTCAAGCGGTACGTCAAATTTCTAGTTGTGCTGACAGTCAAATTTGAAGTGTTTAAGGTTAAGTTTAGGTATTAATCTGAATTTTTAAGGTTAGGGTTAAGTTTAGGCATTAACTCGAAATCTTAAGGTTAGGCATTAACTCTGAATGGTTAAGTAAAGTTAAGGTTTGGGATACGCCCAAAACAAAATCTCCAAAATAACTTTCTATTGCTGGATATGAGCACCTTTGGAATCAGAGGCAGATGATTACACCCATACGCCATCAACATCACCAACAAAACGAAACCTACTTTAAGTAACAGCGCTCACTATTTGCCCCTGAGTAGTGGTTTCTACGTCATCTCCGGCTCCTCGGGCATGGATGGACGTCAAAATACTGACCATGGGTGACCTGGCAGAGATTTTGTGTGGGGCGTTAGCTTCCTCTCCTCTCTGTCCATCTGTCTTCATCTGCATCTTCGCAAATCACACACAACCTCAAACAGTAAAAATTAGGAAAACAAATGGTAACATACTCTGTGCACACAAACACACACATACACATCTTCTTCAACCATACTGTACCAAATTTTGGCAAGGCATTCTCCCAGGTGAGTCATCATGCTGTCTCTTTGGGGTTTTGCCACACTCCCTAGAAACAAAGCAGTGGACCTGAGAGGAGCAAGACAGACAGAGGCAAGACAGACAGAGGAAACAGAACAGACAGAAATCAGACAGATGAAACAAGACAGACAGAGAGCAAGACAGACAGAGAGCAGACAGAGAGCAAGACAGAGAGAGGAGACAAGACAGACAGAGAGCAAGACAGAGGCAAGACAGACAGAGAAAGCAAGACAGACAGAGACAAGACAGACAGAAAGAGTAGAACCAGACAGAGGCAAGACAGACAGAGAGCAAGACAGACCAAGAGAGCAAGACAGACAGAGAGCAGAAGAGAGGTGAGAAAAACCCACCGGTGAGATGGGAAAAGGAGAAATATCACCAACACAGTATTGCAATGTCGACATCGTCCCTTGCAGTGCAAACACTATCAATGCTTTAGAGGCCAAACTCAGGTGTTGAGCCTGTGTGTCATCATATCTGTGACCAAAGTGGGATTTTTAACATAGTTTCCCTAGCTTCATGCTATTAGACAGTCTATCTCATATCTACACTTTCATCTCTCTCCTGGCACTTTACTCCTACTTTCCTCCCTACTTTTTCCTCCTGCTTTCCTCCCTGCTTTCCTTCCTACTTTACTCCCTACTCCTCCCTGCTTTCATCACTTTCCTTCCTGCTGCTTTCCTCCCTGCTTTTCTCCTAACTTTCCTCCTACTTTCCTCCCTGCTTTTCTCCCTACTTTGCCTCCTTACTCTCCTTTCTTTCCTGCTTTCCTCCTACTTCTCTCCCTGCTTTCCTCCTGCTTTCCTCCTGCTTTCCTCCCTGCTTTCCTCCTACTTTCCTCCCTGCTTTCCTCCCTACTTTCCTCCCTGGTTTCCTCCCTACTTTCCTCCTGCTTCCTCCTTACTTTCCTTCCTTTACTTTCCTTCTTTCTTTCCTCCCTACTTCCCTCCCTACTTTCCTCCCTGCTTTCCTCCTTGTCCTTTTACTTTTCCTCCTTAATTTCCTCCTGCTTTCCTCCTACTTTTTCCTCCTGCTTTCCTCCCTACTTTCCTCCCTGGTTCCTCCTACTTTCCTCCTGCTTTACCTTACTCTCCTCCCTGCTTTCCTCCTTTCTTTCCTCCTTACTTTCCTCATACCTCCTCCTTACTTTCCTCCTTACTTTCCTCCCTGCTTTCCTCCTTACTTTCACCCTACTTTCCTCCCTTTCCTCCTTACTATCCTCCTTACTTTACTCCCTACTTTCCTCCTACTTTTCCTCCCTGCTTTCCTCCTTACGTTCTCCATGCTTCTCTCCTGCTTTCCTCCCTACTTTCCTCCTTACTATCTGCCTCCCTGCTTTCCTCCCTACTCTCCTCCTCTTTCTTCCTGCTTTCCTCGCTGCTTTCACTCCCTACTTCTCTCTACTTTCCTCTAGTTTCCTCCTACTATCCTCCTGCTTTCCTCCTACTACTTTCCTCCTTACTATCCTCCCTACTTTCCTCCCTACTTTCCTCCCTTCTTTCCTCCTTACTTTCCTCCCTACATTCCTCCCTCCTTCCTCCTACTTTCCTCCTGCTTTCCTCCCTGCTTTCCTCCATACTTTCCTCCCCTGCTTTCCTCCTGCTTTCCTCCTACTTTCTCCCCTGCTTTCCTCCCTACTTTCCTCCCTACTTTCCTCCCTACTTTCCTCCTGCTTTCACTCCCTGCTTTCCTCCTTTGTCTTACCTCCTCCCTACTTTCCTCCTACTTTCCTCCCTGCTTTCCTCTTTCCTTCCTACTTTCCTCCCTACTTTCTCCCTGCTTTCTCCCTACTTTCCTCCGCTTTCCTCCCTACATTCCTCCCTGCTTTCCTCCCTGCTTTCCTCCTACTCTCCTCCCTGCTTTTTCCTCCCTGCTTTCCTCCCTAATTTCCTCTACTTTCCTCCTACTCTCCTCCCTGCTTTCCTCCCTACTTTCCTCCTATTTTTCCTCTCTGCTTTCCTCCCTACTTTCCTCCTGCTTTCCTCATTCAAATTCCTCCTGCTTTCCTCCTAACTTTCCTCCCTACTTTCCTCCTTACTATCCTCCCTACTTTCCTCCTACTTTCCTCCCTTATCCTTACTTTCCTCCCATTTCCTCCCTCCTTCCTCCCTCTTTCCTCCTACTTTCCTCCCTGCTTTCTCTTACTTTCCTCCCTGCTTTCCTCCACTGCTTTCCTCCCTACCTTTCCTCCCTGCTTTCCTCCCTACTTTCCTCCCTTTCCTCCCTACTTTCTACAACACCCCTGCTTTCCTCAGCAAGCACACTCTTACTATCCTCCCTACTTTCCTCCCTACTTTCCTCCCTGCTTTCCTCATACTTTTTCCTCTTTCCTCCCTGCTTTCCTCCTCTTTCCTTCCTGCTTTCCTCCCTGCTTTTCTCCCTGCTTTCCTCCTACTTTCCTCCTGCTTTTCTTCTACTTTCCTCCTACTTCTCTCCTTTCTTCCCACCTTTCCTCCTACTTCTCTCCCTGCTTTCCTCCCTGCTTTCCTCTACTTTCCTCCCTGCTTTCTTCCTTACTTTCCTTCACCTGCTTTCCTCCCGGTTCCTCTCTGCTTTCCTCCCCTGCTTTCCTCCCTACTTTCCTCCCTACTTTCCTCCTGGTTTCCTCCCTACTTTCCTCCCTGCTTTACCCTTACTTTCCTCCTTTCCTTCTTTCTCCTCCCTACTTCCCTCCCTACTTTCCTCCCTGCTTTCCTCCTTACTTTCCACCTTACTTTCCTCCTTAATTTCCTCCCTGCTTCCTCTACTTTCCTTCCTGCTTTCCTCCCCTACTTTCCTCCCTGGTTTCCTCCTACTTTCCTCCTTCTTTACCTCCTTACTCTCCTCCCCTCTTTCCTCCTTTCTTTCCTCATACTCCTTACTATCCTCCTTACTTTCCTCCTTACTTTCCTCCCTGCTTTCCTCATACATTTCCTCCCTACTTTCCTCCTGCTTTCCTCCCTACTATCCTCCTTACTTTCTCCTGCTTTCCTCCTACTTTCCTCCCTGCTTTCCTCCTTCGTTCCTCCATACTTCTCTCCCTGCTTTCCTCCCTACTTTCCTCCTTACTATCCTCCCTGCTTTCCTCCCTACTCTCCTCCTGCTTCCCTGCTTTTCCTCGCAACTGCTTTCCTCCCTACTTCTCTCCTACTTTC